>NC_047025.1:32301989-32549708 GCF_902652985.1 Pecten maximus
CATGAATTGAAAGATATTCCAACAAAAGGGAAATGCTGAGATGCCTGCTTGTAATTTCTGGTAATTATATATAACATATAATGCTGAAGTGAATGTTGGATATAAAGTAAATGTATGTGTTAGGTACAGATGTTACATGTACAGATACCAGTAACTGACAGCTGGTGCTACCATCAGTGGGAACCAGGTGGGGATTATACAGATATGTACAACTCTATAAAAATATTGTTGGATTTGCTTTAACCTGTAAGCATATGTTTACATTTGTAAGTGTACATGGTAAATAGTAGTAAAATACTGTACATGTATACATATAGAATTGTTAATGAATTTTTTTGAATACTATATGGTGTAGTGTATATACATACCTGGGCCTCTTGTTTTGTGAGTCTGTTATACTAGATTAAGCTAGATTATTTCCAAAAGTATGAAGACATTTCAGAATTCACTTTCTACTTTAGGGCTGTATACCTACAGTTGAACTCAGGTTAATTCAGTAATAGTTGTTATTACATGTATAGTTAATAAAAGTGTTGGGCTGATGATAGAAAATAATCAAAAATTAGTCAGAGAAAGTCATCAACGACGATTTTGAAAAGACAATTAATTGGAAACTTCCAAAAGTGTTTGTAAATCTCCAGCTTCATGTATTTTTGTAATGAAGTTGATCTTATATTTTACTGATACCTATCCATTCATATCTATAAAACTACAGACGGGCACTGGAAAGGGTTCCCATGTCTATGTTTCTGTTGTATATCACAAAGTTGATCCTGAATTCCAGCTGTATATATGTATACATAATGATGCGTGATGATGCAAATCAATACATGATCTATAAGATTGCATAACACAATGTCTGCACTGTAAGGATCCAATCTACTTGAACAGTAGATCTAGACCTATAGCCTCTCAGGGTTTGTATCAGACAGACATGTGTGCTATGTGTGCAGACTGAGATTGGGTGTATGTCCAGTAAATATATACAATGGACAGTGGGCAGCAAGGGCGGTGGAATGCTGCAGCATCCATCTATCTTGTGTTATGTACTGTATTTGTGCTAGTGAGCTCCCCATCTGTTATATTTACCGGGTAGTAATTTGTCTTTCCCCAGTCTGGCCTGAACATTCCAACCACATTCAGTACCATTTACCTTAATGGTTAAAAAGATAATTCCGACCTTTATTTCAACTGTTGACATACATCCAATCCGGGACTAATTTAATTGTTTTGTTATTTAGCAATTATATACGGATAATGAAAATATTTTTGAATTCAGAATCAAGGTTGAATGCATGTCTGTTATATCAGCTAATTACAATTAAATCTGGAAGAAACTTCTACTGTAACCATACTATCTGACTAGTAATACATGCCTCCTGGCCTTGAGGTCTGTGCCACAGAGCTTGGAGAATATGTAAAATTAATAATAAATAACTCCCAAAATTACAAACTTCCTTGTATTATTGCATTTGGTGTATCATATATTTGTTTTCAATTTTAGATGATAAATAGATAAAATTTAATATTTCTAAGACCAAAAGTTGGTCCCCTTTATACCTCCTACCCAAAAATAACAACACTGGTTATGCATTCTGTATCACTAATTTTTAATAACAATTGTTGTCTTTTGGAATTGTTTTGTCATACGTATATACCCACTGGTCATGATGTGGACCCCTGAGAGTTCGTATTGGTCAAAATACTACCTGCATTACTTCTGAAGTTTCTGGTACTTTGTGTATTAATAGTGTTTATGTTGTGTGATGTGTGTTTTATGAATTTTTACAACTCCTTGATGATGTGATCATGACATCCTACGCTATACTTTACACAACAAAGTTCAGTAAAACGTGTGTAATTTTTCTCCCACTTCTGTAGTTATAAGAGGTATTGTCCCATGTGGAACGCCCTCTTATATCTCACAGGCACACAAAGTAGATATTGGTGGCCGTCACATCAAGAACTGCTTTGTTATACTAATATTATAGCTGATTCAGAAGAGCCCTGAAAAAATATTTATAGACTGTTAATATGTGTTCAGTGCTAAAGTCTGCAGATTGACATCAGAAATTATTTCGTGATCAGAAGAATGTCTATTGCCAAAAAATTGGCAAGTATCATATGTATATGGTCTCCAGGAAATAATAAAAAAACTAAATAAATAAAAGGCTTTACTTTTAAAGTGTATCAATTTACTTATGCTTTCGATATTTCAAAATGTTTTATTGTCACACAACAAGTATAATAACAAGGTATTCATACATAGAAAAGGGATTGGACAACAGTCTCAGCCTAATTAGTCCTTTCCTATCAAGTTATGCTTTCACAAGTCTTATTTTGTACAAGATTAAGAAAACATATAATGTACACATAATTATATTTACACATGCATTCATAATGTCATTTTTCACAGAATTCCCTGACAAGAGGTGGGAGAAAAATAGCTGGTCATTCTGTAGGTGTTAGACATATGGAAGTTCTACTCTGGAGTATAGAGTTTAGGTGACAAACCTTGTTGTTACATGTTCTAACCCAAACTCTATGACCCAGGTAGAATATTCAAATCTCTGATATATACATACTGGCCAAAAATGTGTCTCAAATAAAAGCTTATGCAAACCTTGCCAAAGACTGAGCGTTAAATCCAAGTTTATTTTTAGTACCCACTGAGCATGCTGTACACACCCTTATGAGTTATTGAATTGTGATGAAGTGCGAAATGGTTTTAACAACAGATTCACAGTGTCTGAGGATTTGGTATTTCAGATGCATCTAGGCGTTCGATCCCATGTTAACTCTTTTATGGTTGAGTTTTCGATGCAAATTAGTTGTTTCCTGATATTATTTGAGTATTGCATCAATTACACAGTAAAAACTAAAGATGAAGAAAACAAACTGTTAAATCATTTAATCTACCTGTCCATCTGACAAGCATTTGAATGCTGAAACATTTGTCGATATAAAGTGACATCTTCGTGTACATCAAACAGTATTATCAAATTGATCAAACCTGATATCTCATTGGCAAAAGTATTAGTGTATAATACTCACAGGTAAGCTGCATTATCCTGAACAAGACTCTTTAAGAAATATTTGGTTTTATATCCTGGTTTATTTGGTATACAAGAGATTGTAATGGGTACATGTCACAGTACACTATACAGTATTTATTCCGTAATAAACATATGCTTGGTAATGATATCACCAATGCCTAATTAATATTGTTCAGTAAAATAAATACTGCTTCATTGTACTATCCATCGCCTGCTTTGGGATCCCAGTTTACCTGTTGGCCCCGGGGCTTATTACAAGATAGATACCGGTAATTATAAACTAAAAAAAATTGCACCAAACAATTTTGTTTATTATTTTATTGTACTAATTAAGCTAGGTTTGTGCATGTGTGTCGCATTGTCTTAAAGTTGGTACCACAGTGTACAAATAATTTTGTACCTTATATTATATACACTGTCGTACGTCCTGTAAAATTGATATAATGTTGAATTTGTTAGGTTTATAGATTCTGAATGTTTTTCTATGACTTTTGTAGGTTGATCTGACTCGAACTTTCACCTTCAGAAACTCTGGTCAGAATTACTATGGGATCCCAGTCATGGTGGCCAACATGGACACCACAGGAACATTTGAGATGGCCAAAGCCATGGGCAAGGTACATAAAAATTGTACAATGTTCTTATTATGGAATCATTGGATACAAGCCAGTGGTTAATCAATATGTCTTCACCAGCTGTCATACACTAACACAATTAAAATGTGCAGATATACAATGTAGTTATGCTGCCTTGTAAACCACTACATTTGTGGAGGAGCTAGATGCTTTTGTCATTCCCCTCGATATAATGCTGTCTGTCGATACAAACATTAATATCTTTCCATTTTTTATAAGCCACATAAATATCCCTCTATTTAGCCGTTTTTACAAACCTTTTTCATGCCCTCACCATGAAATCGAGGGCATTATAGTGTTACCCATTTCCGTCGCATCACATCCCGAAGCAATGTAACTAGCTTATCTCGAGAACTGCTGATGTGATCCTCACCAAACTGTGTTTCGGGTGTCAAGTGGCAACGGGGCATTTATGTCATAGACATTTTCTAGTTCTAGAATTATCTTAATGGTACAGACAAGAGGTTATTAGTATTACTGGTACTCACTGTTATAAAGATAGAATGATCGATGTGCAATATTAATTAATTGTAGTCAAACTATAAAGTTGATTTATTAATTAAAGTTGTAATTTGGCAATTGTGTATATGAAACTATATGATTTACATGTAAAGAGTTTATTTGCTATCGCAGCATGCCATGTTCACGTGTATACACAAGCACTACTCTGTGGAGGCCTGGAAGCAGTTTGCTGAAGAAGCCAAAGACATCATACAGGTATGAATATGTGTAGGTGCTGGAGTAAAACACTTGTAAAACTTTGTATTTATTGATAAAAATAGGTACAGTTACCAGAGCATCCAGTTGACCCTTGATTTTTAGCAATTTCGCTGTTTCTCATAAATGTACAGGGTCAAAACATATGGCAGATAGACAAAGGGGAAAAAGAAAAAATGGCAGAGGAAAGCAATCTCCAAAGAATTTTGTAAATAATTCCTAAAAAATCAAAAGATATTTTTAATCATGTTGTCTCTAGAGGAATAGTTCCATAACTAAGGGACTCGCTCTTCCTCGGCAGTTACACTCTCATACCAGAAAACTGTTCCATTTAGAAATGGCAATAATTAACAGTAGATTGTGTTCTTGTCTTCAGAAGAAATATTCCATTTAAAATCACTTGTTTCAGAACTGCATTGTGATCAACAATGTTTTAAAAAAGAAGTTTTATGTTCATAAATGAATTTGATTGAAACCTTTATACCATAAAGTAATATGTATTCAGAAATGAAATCTCAGAAATGAAATTTGTTAGGTATTATTTAATTACACTTCTAGCATGTTGCGGTGAGCACGGGGACTGGTGAGGGAGACCTGAGGAAGATTTGTGATATACTGGGGGCTGTTCCTGACATTAAGTACATCTGTGTAGATGTCGCCAATGGCTACTCAGAACATTTTGTTCAGTTTGTCAGAGATGTCAGGAAAAGGTTCCCGAAGCACACAATTATGGTAAAATATTTTTTAACCTTTTAACTGGCAGGTAATACCATGTTATCTATATCATAGGACAGTGTATACGTAACACACGCTATTCAATTTGTTTGCAATCCTATGAGAATTAAAGGACAATATCTATTCAAAGAAGTCAGTTTGACGCTAAATAGACGTTAAATTAAAAAAAAACCTGTCATTTACTTTGTTTATATGTTGTAGAGCTGAGGCTGCTTCGATAGAGAATATGATGTAAACCAACTTTCTTTCATGTGGAATTTACATTCGCAAAATTCGTGAATGAAGGGGGAAAAAAATCATGTATAAAAATAGCATGCTACATTCTCATTAGCCATATAAGAGTGAAAAATAAGAAAACCTCTATATATTTGACAGATATAATTGGTAATACTTCTAGCAATATTCCTGTTTAAACTGAATGACCTTTAACCTATTTTTAGGCAGGCAACGTTGTGACAGGAGAGATGGTTGAGGAGTTGATCCTGTCAGGAGCTGACATCATCAAGGTTGGCATCGGCCCGGGAAGTGTGTGCACCACCCGCAAGAAGACTGGTGTTGGTTATCCACAGCTCAGTGCAGTCATAGAATGTGCGGACGCTGCCCATGGTCTGGGCGGACACATTATCTCTGTAAGGAAGGCTAAAATTACACAAGTACCTGTTTTACTCTCATGGGTGAAAAGATATTGTTCAGTATTAATACTGATTTCAGTATTTTGGGAATATTTGCCACATATATGCCTATGTTAAATTTTGGCTAAACCAACTATTTCAGTATTTCAAGAATAGGAAACTTTCAACTCAACATTTTATTATTGAGTGCTCCGATTTCAAGCAGATTTGTGAGAATCAAGTCTATGAAATGCTTATTTGTTTAGCCCTAAATGAGTCCACTCATGACACTAGATCAATCTTAATGTAATAAGTAAACCTAATTTACATTTCAGCAATGTTTACTTCATTACTTGTTGAAGCTTGATACAAAAAAGTTATTGTTTAATACTTAGATTTATCTTTTACACAAATTTATATGCTCTTAATTCAGCTGTGAAGAATCAATCACAGCAGATACAGATGTGGGGTTAATTTATTGTCTTCCAATTTTGCCCTAATATCTGGCTTATGTAGGATATATAATGGTTACGGGTTTTATTATAGGGCTTCCAGTCGACAGAGAAATCAAATAAAATTCCATTCAGATCTCAACAGGGCTCAAAGTGGATAGTTTTACCAGTAGGCCTATTTGGCTACCAAGTCATAAAATCTAGACGCTAATTGGAAAAGTTAGCCGCCAAAGTACCGAATGATGTCTTAACTTAAAAAACATCTCTCTGTAACTTTTTCGATTGTGGACATCATTTTAGCATTGACTGCAACCTTTGAAAGATTAACCAAATCGCAAATTTACACCATTTTTTAGTGGCCATGCAGATGCCTTACAGGTCAATAAGTGGTCGCCAATGGTGAATTTAAGGCGGCATGGCCACTAGAATAGGCGCCACTTTGAGCCCTGCTCAATATTCTTTTAGCGGAGTGAAATATAGGTGTTACTTTTCCTGCAGCAGTGTCAATATTAGTGTTAAAAAACTAAATTGTTTGTTATTATTACCAAGTCTGTGTAAAAATAGTTAATTGGACTTTGTTAATTACCTTGTAATTGTTCCATTTAGCTTGAACCATTGAGCTTAATTTCTCCAAGTGCATGTATTGTCATAAGCAAACCTTGAATATACATGAAGTTGTATCTATACATGGCCATCCCACCACACATTTTAGATCATGCATTTGATCTACAGTTTACTGGACTTTGAGAAGCAGGAACAAGCTACACATGTAGACATATATAATATGTAATTCTTGTTTTACAAGAGTCCTACCATTCACAGTAAAAAAAAAAAAAAACTTTGTGCAAATGAACTTTACATTGTTGTTAATTCAGATATTGAGTTGTCCCGAAATACTGTAGCTTCTACTTAAATGATGGCTTTCAACCCCCATTAAAAATTAAATTTCTTCTGAAAAAGACAAGTCTCTGGTAAGACTTGGGTAATATTATTTATTTTAGGAGAATCTTACTTTCATTTTACTGTAAGTTAACTTTATGCTAATGTTTAGGATGGTGGTTGTACATGTCCGGGAGATGTGTCTAAGGCATTTGGAGCTGGAGCTGACTTTGTCATGTTGGGCGGCATGTTTGCTGGGCACACCGAATCTGGTGGAGAAATTGTAGAAAAGAATGGAAAGAAGTTTAAACTGTTTTACGGCATGAGCTCAGCCACTGCCATGAAGAAGCATGCAGGAGGTGTTGCAGAGTACAGGTATTCTAAACTTTTATATACCTGGAGAAAGTGACAGGTATTCTAAACTTTAAATACCTGGAGAAAGTGACAGGTATTCTAAACTTTTATATACCTGGAGAAAGTGACAGGTATTCTAAACTTTTATATACCTGGAGAAAGTGACAGGTATTCTAAACTTTTAAATACCTGCCACTTCTGTTTAAATTTGGAGAAAGTACAGACCAATTTACTTCATGTTTCTCTTTCAATGGAAGTAGAATCTGTCCTCCGGTAGTTAAGTTATCTATTTGTTGTTGTCAGCCTGGTTAGGATTTTAAAAGCAAATTTTCTCCTCATTGTTTTAATTTCGCCTCTTTGGTTAATTTCAAAGGATTTTAATTGCAGATTTTACCTCTTTTCTTTATTTCCTTAATTTAGGGCTTCTGAGGGAAAGACGGTCCAAATTGAGTATAGAGGTGATGTGGAGAATACCATCTTGGACATCCTTGGAGGTGTGAGGTCCACATGTACATACGTTGGTGCTGGTAAACTGAAGGAGCTGAGCAGAAGGACGACATTTATACGAGTCACTCAGCAACTTAATGAGGTGTTTAGTGCGTTCACAAAGGAGCATTGATGGGATGATGTTCTGTGATAAATCTTGGTCTCATTTTAATGTGAAATTTTTGCAACTTTTAGAAGAATCTCTTAAAAAAGTATTTTATGTGAATAATTGAAAGAAAATCAAAGAAATTTTGAAATCCATATTTTTTTTATGGATGACTGTTTTTTTGTTTGCTTGTTTTTTTTTTGTTATGTTTTTACCAAATTTTCAGCAAGCATTAAAGTGGACCTTTTACTAAACTGCTGCAAAATTAAGAAGTATTTCCTATTTTGTACAATCTGTTGAAATGTTTTATGATATATATAAAGTTGGAATTAACAAAATCTAAATACTGGTACCTAATAAAAAAAAAATCTAGCTTGGAATTGGTTCAGCTCAATTTTACTTGTTTTTGTTAAGAACACAACTCCAGAGAGTTAAATTTTCATTGTGTTATTAAGAGATACATAGTCATTACATATTAAATTACATTAAAGAGGAGACTTGTTTGTGAAAATTTTCAAAAGTTTTCTTCAGTGTTTTTGATGAGCAAATTTTGTATGACTATTTCCTATAACAAAGCGGAAAATAAAAAAAAAACTGCATTTGGACGCTACAGAAAAGCCTGTGTTAGTTTCATGTTAAATTGCTCGCTGTAGATCTTAAAGGTATGTATCACTAAATTGGTACTGGGATATATGTGCATAGACGTATTAGATGAAATCTTTAAGAAAAAAATGACTAATCAATTTAGTATAATAAACATTATCATGCTTTTTCTAGAAGGGAAAAGAGGATTAAACACTACAGATAAATTGTTGCATAAAATTTGTGTTTGTAATTGTGTTAGTTAGGATTGAACTGTGAGCATGTAAAAGCCTGCAGCAAAATTGTTTTTTTCTGAATTTCTGTACATGTAAAATAGTATAAAAAAGAGTGATCATTAAGGAAGTGGAAATTATACAGTATTATAATATGGGTGAACGTTTTCAGTAATAATATTGAATTCAGTATTTTGGAAATGTAGTCCCTCATACATTGTATCTTATTATTTTTTTCTCGCTAAAACAGCTCTTATCAGTATTTTGATACTCCAACACTTCATCCATACCTCAGTATTATGCTGACTTCAGAATGAAATATTCAAAGTATTACTTGTGTATTTTTAGAAAGTTGTGTATCTTATAAACCTGGATTTTCTGATGGTGTGAAAAATATCTTTACTTAAGCAATGAGACAATGTAAGCAGTGAGACAATGTATATAATCTTAATTAATCTGTGATTATTTCCCAATTCCAGTATGTACTGAATTATAATTATGAGGATGTGTGTAATGTAGTTTGATTCTAACTGAATGACAACATTGTACTGGTGGCCTTTTTTTGAGGAAAAAAAAGGTGTCGTAATTAAACTCTCATATGAAATAAATGGAAAAAAAATCAACGGAGAGATAGAATAAGAGATACAAGAAGAAAATCATGATGTTTTTGTGTTGATCTGCTTTTGGATAATGATTAGGAATACTGAGCAACAGGGCAAATCATATTGGAATGTACTGGTATAGCTATTGTATGTGATGAAGGTCAGGGTGATGGAAGTTTGTAGAACAAACACAATTGTATGAAACAAAGGAATTCCAACAGTGTATGTGACCTCATAATGAAGAGTGGCTGTGGATGGCAATAGGCTGTTGTACTTGGTAGGATCAATGTAAATTTTCCCTCTTTTTTCCCTTCAGGAAAGTCATGTGGTAAACCTGTATTTAGAAAAAAAACTAAATCAAAATAATTTACTCTGGTTACCAAAGAAGTTTTTGTACAACATGCATTTACATTAATTTTTAAAACATTGTATTTTTTAATTGAGAATAAAATGAAAACCCCCTTTATAACCACTGGTGGTGGGGGATTAAATACATGAACGATTTGTGAATATATACTATATGTTATAGCATAGTCAATATAAATGATTTAGTTACCAATTTAACATCTTTCTAAGATTACACGATAGTTTTGTCTTGTAAAATGTTACTGTTTGCGATGAAACAATTCTTGAGTTAAACAGTTGCCGTGGACCTCAGAAATACAGCAGAATGCTGTATATCTAAACAACAGCATGTGGGACATTTAATTTGTTATGTTATGCAGATGTTTATATGTAGTTCCATAACATAAGAAAACTTGTAACCATATATCCTGTTATTTTCGTGGGGATGAGGTTTTGGCTATTTCGCAGCCCATTGATGTGGCTGCAAAAATTTGATCCATGAAATAATAAGACGTGGGTAAAAATTATCTGGGAAATAAACTTTGGATAAGGCTGTTGTTATTTTGTACTGCCATTGGGCGACTCCGATGCCTCCAATCATACAAGGTTATTTCCGGAACTGTTTTTTCTATACTCTATCAACAATCCTATGTTAAACACTTTATGACATTGGGAACAATATAGAAGAAAATTAGATATCCACATATAATCTTTGTGTTTGCTAAAAAGTTATTTCTTTTGCCATAAATAGATATCGCGCAAATTTTGATCCTCGGAAATAACAGGCTATATGGCATACTCTGACAGTGTGAAACACTTATACCTTTATCACAAACTCTGTAAGTAATGAGTGATTTAAAACTTCTGGCCCCACTTTCGTCAATATTCCATCAATTTAGGAAATTCCTTAAAATTTTCTAATGGAAAAATCTTGGTGACAGAACCTTCCTTAAATTTTACAACGCTTTCTTATGGAAATGTTTACCAGTAAGTTAAAAGATAATGATGAATCTTGGTCATCGTAACACTTTTGTTCTGGTGTTTTTTAATCAGCATTTTGTTAGCATATTGATAACTTGACAGAGAAATTGCTACTGCTGTGATTGGTTTTGAATCACCAACATTGCTGTATAAACACAAGTTGGAGGAGAAATATGAATGCAGGTGATTGTTGTCTCATGTTATATTTTTTTTATCTTGTGATCATTGTTATTCCGTATCCCTTTGGTAATTACTATGGTAACTTACATTGTGTTCATGTTGTTTCCAGGGTACAATATATACATGATGTGCCACTAATTATTTTCCAACAGTTGTAATTATGTCGATCTACACCTTGGCTTTAAGCATGGCGTTTTACCTGATTGTACTAATGTTTTGAAAATTAAAATGTTTGTGACATTTTGATCAGGTCTGAATTTGTTTTTGATTAAATGAAAAGTAGACTAAAGAGTACCAAAAACCTGGAGTGTATTGTAGTTATAAAGTGAAGTTTTGAGAAGTATTCGGTTTCTAAACACTGATATCACAGTGTACCCTATTTTAACTGCTATACAGCTGTATTGGCCGATACACTCCACCGCGATTGTCGTCATCTTGATATTCCACTGTCCGGACTATGATAACAAGTGTCCAGACTATGTCCACAAGTGTCCAGACTATGTCCACAAGTGTCCAGACTTGCCATGTATTGTTATATTCTATAGTAAATCACACTGTCCCGATGTTAAAGATGTTAAAAACTATAAAACAAAACATATAGATGATATCTAACAATGTCTTCAGTTTTCACGAGTGTGGTTAATATTTTGATATTTTGCGTAGCACTACCTTAGTCGTCTTAGCTAGCCAAGGCTTCTGATTATGTTACACTCCAATAACCCTTGGCAGATACAGTCGTGTTTAAACCGTCGCGCCCTGGAATCCCAGGGCATCCAATCAAATCGCATTTTACATTCAGGCTTGGTTTCGCAGTAAAACAAAAATTGCGGCGCCCAGCTGCAGTACAGAGCTTACCTGTCGACTATGTCATGGCATTTTACCTAAATACAGAGACGTACAATCTTTGGGGAAAGATTCACAGTGTCTTATCAATTGATAGAAGTTATTGATCATATATCTGCCAAAGGTTCGTGGAGTGTAACGCAATCAGAAGCCTTTGCTAGCGAAGATGTATCTTAGTTTGTTATCAAGACATTCTGTGAATATGAAGTAGACCTTGCTGTGACCTTGACCTTTGATATAGAAGCCTGAAAAGCTATCTCAAGAAAGTGTATTCTTTGATGAAGTACCTTACAGAACTCTAGACTGCAGAACAAAGTTTCCTTGACATCTTCTAGAGAGTACTGGATAAAGTCTGCAGTTGGTCCAACAGAATCAACATATTGTGCATAGTGATTTTCGATTTATAGTTGCCATAACCTTGACCTTTGATCTCAAAACTGAAAAGCTATTCCAAGAAAAAACTTTTTTCCAAGGAAGCAATCAACCCGTACTCGTGACATTGTGCATGAGAATCCCAAAAAAAAATGGACAGACAGGCAACCTGATTATCGTACTATAAGGCACATGGGCACCACATCCCGCGATGTGTCAAAGACCTGAGTTATAATGTTTGTACTAGTAAGCTATGATAATACTACAAAAACACAGTTTGTATTGTAATATCTTTTATTTATATTTCATTACAATTAAATATCAATCCTGGCTCAGGGTTTATAATATTTCTGAGGATCATGAAAAAAGTAAATTCAATCATTTTTTTATTTCCAATAAGTCACATAGTTATGAAGTTTTATATTACCTAAATTGACTTGTAATATAAAACAAATTACCTTCCATACCATTTAAACTATGCAGCTTGGTTACTGGCAAATAACGGTACAAATTAAATACATGTATCTCCCTCTTCATTTAACATAACACTTCAAATTAAAGTTAATAAATTGGACTTTCACACTGGTGATGTTTCTTTTCAAAAATCCTCACAGCTTGACTCACAATTGGACATGGTGGTATGAAGTTGACAGGGAGCATGGATTCCGACATCTTCGCTAGCCAAGGCTTCTGATTACATTATATTACACTCCACGAACAGTATAACATAATCAGAAGCCTTGGCTAGCGAAGATGGGATTCAGAGTACTGAAAACTACACTACACTCGTGTCCAGTATAATGCTGAGCATATGCTAGAATATAATTCTGCAGAAAACCAGTTGTCAATGAATTAAACAAAACGACTCAAATTATTTTGACAAAATTTGTCAAGCACTGTAGGTATAGAATTTCAATGGACCCACATGCTCATGCATTTCTGTCTAAGTAATAACAGTTTATATCATGCATTCAAAGATCATCGACAGTGGGTTACATTGCATGTATTTACAATACCATAATGCCAACCAATATAACACACTGATTATGGTTTACCTCCAATTATACAAATGTATCTTGTAGTTGGCATTAGAAATGAGTGTTGTAAGATTTTAAATGCTAGCTACTTAGTAGTAGCTGTTGTAGAAGACAAGTACATTGTATAAGACATTGACTGTCAGAACTGTCACAATGCTTTTATGCTGCAAGAGAAGCTACTAAGATACATGCTCTCTATCAATTGCACACAATTGCGGTTCAACTTATGCATACATGTATATATTTGTGTCAAATTATAAAATATTGTTACTTTCATAAATTTATGCTCTGCATATGTTGGCTTACTGCTCCATTGATACGTTACACAAAAACAACAGACATTAAATTACTACAACTGTTACAGGTAAATTGATACACAACAACAGATTAAAGTTATTTGGCAATAAGACCTTACTTGTCAAATTTCTTACCATTTCAGGATTATTAAGGTTCTCTAAATTGGGATAAAAAAAATGGAATAATATCAATAACTAAATGATTGTGAAAACCGTTCCATTTGCTATAGAATTTTTTATGTATATAATTATATAAAAGTTATTCATCTGCCCTGATAATAAATCCATACATTTCAATTGCAGTTCAACAAAACATGAATGTAATTTCATTATTCGTCCTGCATTAAGTTGAACTTCCCGGTCACCTGTGTAAAATAGGACAAGAACCTCAAGAATGAAAATACAGATTAAAAAACATGGAAATACCTGGAAGTAACTTTTCTTAAATTATTTGGCAGGGAATAAAATATCCAAGGGTATTAACATATTCGATTATTTATCATCTTTTGACATGAATGCAGCCCCAAAATAAACAGAACAATTAAAAATGTATACAACTTCAATAAACTAAGGACTTATAATCAATTACATTAATACAATTCATTATATACATGTACACACTTACATCATGATAAATAACAAATTCTACTCTTGAACACAAAACAAATATAATGGTATGGATATTTATATATAAAAAAAACATGTACCTAAAGGTATTAAATGGGAAATACTAGGGTAAATATTTCAATAACATACCCTATAGTGTTTTCTTGTTTGGTATCACTGTTAAACTGATCAATCTGTGCCGTCTAAATTATATTTTATTTCAAGAAGTTTTAAAATATGTATAATGAGATCATTTGTGTATATCTTATGCATAAAAATCTGCAAAACAAACATATTACTAGAAATATAGGAGTTACATGAATTTTGAACATGCTAAGGTGTACACATCAACAACTAACGGTAAAACCATTTCAACATCGTACGACAAACTGTCCTAGTAAGATAACTAGCCTCACCTCGGTTTCATCAACAGCCCTTAATTAACTTAAGAACATTCCTTTACCTAAAATTTTCCATAGGAAAGTGTTAATTATTGGATTTCAGACAAAATATCTCGGGACTATAATGCTTTTCTATGGAAAATTATACTTCTCTTAATATTGATGAAACTGAAACTTGTCCCTATAAGTATAGTCCAGCTTTTTTCTGAGGTGTATGTTGCATGGAATTCCATAAAAGGGTGCTTGTTACACTAGTACTGGCAAATAGAGTTTGATAACCCTTTACGAAAAGATGTTCCAGAGAAGTCCATTCTTTCAAACCTGATTTCTCTCAGGACAATACCCTTGAAAATGAGTTTTTTAGGTTGCATAAGAGCAGCTGTGTTCTTATAAATCAAATGATATTCATGAAACAGAATTAATTCAACCACAAAAAAAAATTAATGGTGTACACGTTGATGGGTTCAAAAAACATTTAACACTGATTTTATAAAAAAAAAAATGTATTTGCAAAACAGCTCATTAATACAAATACAAATATATCTCTATCAATCATAGTTAATGTCTGTTTAAACACAGTGTTGATATTCATTAAAATTACACTAAATAATGATTTTACCCTTGTTTCTTACATGGAGCTCTCAGGAAAATGTAAATAAAGCAAATGGGTTCAATTTATTTGGAACCATAAGAAATACAAAGTTGAATCACAATAAAATGACAAGCAACTGTCAAAAATGCCATGTGATTTATTCCTAGGCAGCTTGCTTCTCGCACTTCATTTGAATCTGTTGGATCCTGACGAATTACAGTACGTGAAGAACAAATATTCATACCCAGCCTACTCTGCTCTCTCTGACGATGACCATCTGTCAGAAATTGTCTGTCCGTCGTCCAGAGCTACGCTATCGCAGCTACAGTCCGTGTATTGGTGTATTTATCTATATTTGGACATATATGTAAAAGCAACTGTTAGACGTTATATGGGGCAAGACCAACATTTGATAAATGTGACACACCTCTGTAATGATAAAATGTCTACTATATTACCCCCATATTAACACATTCAGTATAGCCAAATACACATCGACTGTTCCTGAGGGTGCTGTAGGCCCTACATGTTGTTTGTAGAGTAGAATTATAAAAACAATGCTTTGTATGCTTCAGATGATACTGGTACTTTGACATTTCACTGAGGGAACTTTACAATTTAATTCTATATCTGGTGGGACTTTGTGGTTCTGTTTTATAATTATAAGACATTAAGTTGTTGTATATTTCCTTCATTATCTTGGTTACAATCATGTATATATCGCTATAGGTAGATGGTCGTGAATTTGTCATCAATGCAATGTATAAAGGACATGAAGACTTAAATTAGTGAAGAGCACCTTTAAATATAGGTTAAGTAACACAGTTTATTCTATCTAAAACAAATGATTACGGTAAACCTCACACATTTTTTTTGAAGAAAAACTATTTTTTTAGCTTCTAATAGTTCAAACTCTGGTTGTTTATAACTGACACTATTTCGGATAGTTCGAACTTGTCAAATTAAGAATGTTAAGTAAGATTTTTTTCGGCAAACTCCATTGAAAGCTCGCGACATCCTGGTCCAGACGACCAGCCCAGAAAAAAAATGCGAAGATTTAAATTTGATCAACAGGCACGTTTAGGTTATTAGATTGTATGCGTGATCATTGGAATGCATCTATAATTTGATATATGCCTCATATTTTAGCGTTAATTAAGTTTTTTTTAACATTTTTACATTGAATAGTTTAGAACAGGTTCGTCAATATTTATTTAATTTTATTCGAACTGACCGGAGGTTTACCGTAAGTGTTGGGGCTTTAAAGCTTATCATTTGTATGACACATGTAGTTCCCTTTCATAAATCAATAAGGAATTGGTAGTTGTTAATTACACTGCTATAGGTAAGAATCACCAACAAGCCAAAACTACAGGTAAGAACCACCAACAAGCTGCGTCTACCAGTAAGAATCACCTACAAGCTGAAACTACAGGTAAGAACTACATGTACTAACAAGCTGAAATTATATGTTCAAATTACCACCCTGCATCTTCTGGTAAGATCCACCAACAAGCCAAAACTTCAGGTAACTGATTGTAATGGGGACCATTACGTAAGTCCCCAAACACCCAACCATAGCATTGTGTTCGGTATCCCTCATAAACTATATATACCAATATTCAGAGACCTCCATTTCATTACCATGGCAATCAAACTTTCTGAAAATGTTACTTTCTTGTTCGACATATCTCATTTTACCCCTGTGTACCAATTTTCATCTTAATCTGAAAATATCTAGTCTTTGACCTATGGTTTTGTTACCATAGCAACCAACCTTTTCAGAAATGTTTCCATGTTGTTCGACATACCATTATAACTCCTATGAACCAATTTTCACCTAAATCAAACAATATCTATATTTCCACTAATCAGAGGCCTTCATTTGATACTCTGGTAACTAAACTGTACGAAAATGTTACCACATTATTTAGCATCCCTAAAAACCATATTTACTAATTTTTACTGAAATTGGAGACAGAAATCCAAAAATAGAAATCGGCTTTGGCGGCCATCTTCGACCTCTCAGATTGCACAGCCCTGCCCCTATTAAGTATGTCTGTGAAGTCTCATTAAGATACTCCCAGTAGGTCTCTGAGAAAAGTGATCGGAAACCTCCGCAGCGAAACGAAGAAAAAACAATATGTTCCCCATTTCATTTCCCCCACTTCATTTGGGGGACATATATAATAACCATCAACAAGCTGACACTATAGGTAAGAACCAACAAGCCGTTACTACAGGTAAGAACCATCAACTAGCCCAAGCTCTAGGTAAAGTTTCAGAATTACCAACAAGTTACAGGTAAAACAACCAACAATAGGTCAGAACACACCAACAAGTTGAAACCAGGTAAGAGTCACCAACAAGATTAAATAATAGGTAAAAAGCCCCTTTGGGCCTCTGAAATGGTCAAAATTTTCACAACTGCAATGTTTTTTGCAACAAAGTTATGAATAGTAATAAATGCATGCACTGATTCAAACAATGACAGGAAATATCCTCAAAAAGTTTTGGAGGTAAAATGTTGACACCAAAGTGACTAGTTTGTGTTTTATTGATTAGTTAGGCAAGCTAAAAAGGACTCAGTGGGCCTGTATTGCTCACCTGGGCATCGTGCTGGTTATAGAAAAAGATGTTCTCATTATAGGGATCCCAACTAATTTTTTTGGATGTTGACCATAGAACTAGGGTCACAGGCAGATAGCACACTTACATACTGTAGTTGTAAACTACTCTATTGATAGAGGGAGTGGAAAGATATGAGAACTTTTCTTTAACAAAGCTGGACTGCTTTCTGTCAAGATGCTCTGAGGCAACTTTAATTGGAATATGTTCAATAGCTCTTTAGAAGAAGTTATCTAAAGAAAAAGTTGACGACAAATGCCCCACCAAAGCATAAGCTCTCCAATGTCCTTTGGACAAGATGAGCTAGAAATGTACATAAAATCAATATGTTATACAACATATCCTCCATACAATGTATATATATAGATCTGCATAAAAATATCATTCATTTTAATTGTATAGCACTACACAGTAATACTAAAATCATTTTTTAAAAATTAAACATACATATCTTTGATAGATATTTCTTATAAAAATTAAAACTTTAGTCTCGTTCAAGCTCCAATGGTTTGATGATTTTGCTGATACTGGTGGCCACACTTGGAGAACTAGCACAGAGGATTCCTCGGCTAAGGTAGTCCATTTCTGACCCTGGGGTAAATATCAATCAAATGCAAAAATTATCAATTCTTTATTTGTAATTCACAGAAATTAATAGAATTTTCTGTGAAAGTAGTACCGATATATATATAAATAGAACTTAAACATCCTGAGAGAGTATATAATTCATCATATTTTGGGATACAATAGGAAGTTCTGTAATACTGTATCATATTCAGAAGTGTCACAATTAAAACATACTTGTCAAATTCTACATTTGTATACAAACACTAGGTGCCTGTTCGTTAATGCTGACAAACTTTCCATCAATTTGTAATTGTATTATTATTATAGATCTTGACAGATCTGCAGATGTAAATACTTTGTCAAGGTCGTTTGAAGGTAACATAAAATCACCAGGTCTGTCCATATTTCGTACACGAATAACTCAATCTGTTTGAACTATGATAAAACAACAAGAAATGTTGGAGAACAGCATAGCTTGTCTAACAAATGTTTGTCAATAAATAATTAAAATATATTAATTGGAATGGTTTCGCAAATTGCATTAATAATATTTATATTGTTTACTTGATCAGATTGTGTTTTGTGAAATCATGCAATTTTCAAAACCATACCAATTTATATATTAATTATTTATTGACAAACATTCAGGAGACAAGCTATGCTGTTGTAGATTAAATGAATATATTAAATACAAATGTAATTGCTTTTGGACCGATTTCTTAAATTTTTTGATAAAATATTATCCTTATGAGAGTTGTCTCCCTTGAAAAATGTGGACCGGTATAAATTGTCTAATGTGAGCAATTTCACATTGTTTTTTTTTTCAGTTTCACTCCAAGAAGGGATAGTGTAACTCCATAGGGACTCTTTTACCAAATATCAGCACCCTAGTACAATCATAAAGTGATGTGTTAATAGCTTTCAACATTTGCACAAACATTTTTAAAAATCTGTTTTTTCCCAAAAAAAATCTTTCAGTTTAACTCCGGCAAAGGATAGTTTAACCCCCACAGGGAACCTAATACCATGTATTACTATGCCTTTCAACACTCACAACATAAACTTAACACAAAGCCCAAAGATTTGAAAACAGAAAAACACCAATTTTTTTTTTTTAAGTTTTACTCCAGGAAGGGATTGTTTTACTCCATAGGGACTCTATTGCCAAATATCAGCACCCTAGTACAATTATAAAGTGATGTATTAAAACCTCTTAACACTTGCACCAAAAACTTAATGCAGAAATATTCTAAGTCCAAAATTTGAAAATTCGGTTTTTTTTCCCCCAAAAAAATCTTTTAGTTTAACTCCGGCAGGGGATAGTTTAACTCCAGAGGGACTCTATTACCAATTATCAGCACCCTAGTACAATTATAGAGTGATGTATTAATACCTTTCAACACTTGCACCAAAAACTTAACGCAGAAATATTTTAAGTCCAAAAATTTCAAAATTCTGGTTTTTTCCCCAAAACAATCTTTAGTTAAACTCTGGCAAGGGATAGTTTAACCCCTACAGGGACCATATTATCATAAATTACTATGCCTTTCAACACTTGCACCAAAAACTTAACATTTGAAAAACCAACAACGACGCCGGAGTGACGACATAAGCTCTCACTCTTCTTCGAAGAGACGATCTAAAAACAGCCATGTTCTACACAGGGATTGTTTTGTAACATCGATGTCATATTAGATTGAAGTACCTGTTGGATCCATAAGAACTCCACCTGCTTCTTCCACAATGATACCAGAGGCTGCAACGTCCCAGATGTGGATTCCATACTCGACATAAGCATCTCCACTGCCCTGAGCAACCATACACATGTTGACGGCCGCAGAACCCAAACAGCGAATGCTGATGTAGAAATTGGTAAGGATGTTATACAATGTGTTCGTACTGCTGTAGATTTAAATATAATTCAGCTTCATCGCTAAGGTAGGATACCAGGTATTGAGCAATATTGATGGTGGCTTTGTCTGTTGTCTTTAATTAACTATAAATTGAAAAACTCCACATACAGCTCGTAATGAATAATGTTGATGAACAGCAAAGCTGTGTGACACAAAATAGTTCTACTAGTAGACTGTGTATATAACAAGAGGCCCATGGGGCCTGTATCGCTCACCTGGTTGGATTTGACCAAATGTCAAAATAATGTTCATGTTCAATTCCTTTTGTTTGTTAACCTCAAACAATGCTATTTATGGTTATAGCGTGGGGATCCCAACTGCTTTAAAGAAATAATGAAGTCCAGACTCTCTGAGTTTACAACATGCATTTATAACTTTATGACTAGTAGTGATTTAAAGGAATTACCTCTATTTCCCATATGGGGCCCCGCCCCTTTTGCCCCTCGGGGGTCAGAGTCACCATTTATGCAAAATCTGTTCCCCTTCCCCCAAGAATGTTTCTTACCAAATTGGGTTCAAATCCATTCATAACTTTATGACTAGTAGCGATTTTAAGGAATTACCTCTATTTCCCCATTAGGCCCCGCCCCTTTGGCCCCTTGGGGGTCAGAGTCACCATTTATGCAAAATCTGTTCCCCTTCCCCAAAGAATGTTTCTTACTAAATTGGGTTCAAATCCATTGATAAATTTATGACTAGTAGCGATTTAAAGGAATTACCTCTGTTTCCCATATGGGGCCCCGCCCCTTTGGCCCCTCGGGGGTCAGAGTCACCATTTATGCAAAATCTGTTCCCCTTCCCCAAAGGATGTTTCTTATTAAATTGGGTTCAAATCCATTCATAACTTTATGACTAGTAGCGATTTGAAGGAATTACCTCTGTTTCCCATATGGGGCCCCGCCCCTTTGGCCCCTCGGGGGTCAGAGTCACCATTTATGCAAAATCTGTTCCCCTTCCCCAAAGGATGTTTCTTATTAAATTGGGTTCAAATCCATTCATAACTTTATGACTAGTAGCGATTTGAAGGAATTACCTCTATTTCCCCATTAGGCCCCGCCCCTTTGGCCTCTTGGGGGTCAGAGTCACCATTTATGCAAAATCTGTTCCCTTTTCCCAAAGGATGTTTCTTACTAAATTGTGTTAAAAACAATTCATAACTTTATAACTAGTAGCTATTTAAAGGAATTAACTCTATTTCCCTTATGGGGCCATGCCCCCCTTTGGCCCCTCAGGGATCAGAGTCACCATTTATGCAAAATCTGTTCCCCTTCCCCCTATGATGTTTTTGACCAAATTCGGTTCAAATCCTTTAATAACTTTATGACTAGTAGCGATTTAAAGATATTACCTCTGTTTCCCCATTAGGCCCCGCCCCTTTGGTCCTTTGGGGGTCAGAGTAATCATTTATGCAAAATCTGTTCCCCTTCACATAAGAATGTTTCTGACCAAATTGGGTTCAAATCCATTCATACCTTTATGACTAGTAGCGATTTGAAGGAATTACCTCTATTTCCCCATTAGGCCCCGCCCCTTTGGCCCCTTAGGGGTCAGAGTCACCATTTATGCAAAATCTGTTCCCCTTCCCCAAAGGATGTTTCTTACTAAATTGGGTTCAAATCCATTCATAACTTTATGACTAGTAGCGATTTAAAGGAATTGCCTCAATTTCCCCTATTGGGCCCCGCCCCTCAGGCCCCTTGGGGGTCAGAGTCACCATTTACGCAAAATCTGTTCCCCTTCCCCCAAGAATGTTTCTTACCAAATTGGGATCAAATCCATTCATAACTTTATGACTAGTAGCGATTTAAAGGAATTGCCTCAATTTCCCTTATTGGGCCCCGCCCCTCAGGCCCCTTGGGGGTCAGAGTCACCATTTATGCAAAATCTGTTCCCCTTCCCCCAAGAATGTTTCTTACCAAATTGGGATCAAATCCATTCATAACTTTATGACTAGTAGCGATTTGAAGGAATTACCTCTATTTCCCCATTAGGCCCCGCCCCTTTGGCCCCTTGGGGGTCAGAGTCACTATTTATGCAAAATCTGTTCCCCTTCCCCAAAGGATGTTTCTGACCAAATTCGGTTCAAATCCATTCATAACTTTATGACTAGTAGCGATTTGAAGGAATAACCTCTATTTCCCCATTAGGCCCCGCCCCTTTGGCCCCTTGGGGGTCAGAGTCACCATTTATGCAAAATCTGTTCCTCTTCTCCAAAGGATGTTTCTGACCAAATTGGGTTCAAATCCATTCATAACTTTATGACTAGTAGCGATTTAAAGGAATTGCCTCAATTTCCCCTATTGGGCCCCGCCCCTCAGGCCCCTTGGGGGTCAGAGTCACCATTTATGCAAAATCTGATCCCCTTCTGCCAAGGATGTTTCTGACCAAATTTGGTCAAAATCCATTAAGAACTTTTTGACTAGTAGCGATTTGAAGCAAATGTTGACGGACGGACGACGGACGACGGACACCGGACGACGGACGACGGACGACGGACGCTGCACCATGGCATAAGCTCACCGGACCTTCGGTCCAGGTGAGCTAAAAATTGTGTACTAACCCATGAGAAGCGAAGACAATATTTTTCATGTTTTCGATCTTGGTGAGGACAGTATCAGAGTGCCGATTATTTCCTGCTTCAGTATACACTACAGCATTCTTCAAGTCTGTTTATAAAGAATGGAATTACACAAGGGGCTAAAACTAGACAGTGTAAATACTTAACTTTCACAAATATCCTATCTTAACTTGACTTTTAAAATGTTTCTGATTATTGTTGACTATTTTAAATTTATCCCTCAGTCAAAGAATTACAACAAAATGACTTCATATTGCTATGACTGTTGTGAGGATATACCTGTTATATTTGAACAAAACCTTTAAACAATATATTGAAATTAGGGTGAAATCCTTATACACAAAATAAAAATAAAATATTTATAAATTTCAGGAAGTAAAGGTTGTACTCACCTGAGACTTTTGACACTGATATTCTTGTATCGTTACAAAATGCACCTTGACCTTTCACAGCTGTGTACATTTGGTCGGTTATAGGGAGATAAACAATACCCACCACAATCTGTAAATAATTATGTTATTTCAGCAAACTTTTGATAATGTATGACATTTAGTAGTGATAGGACTGTTTTCAGTGTCATTTAGAATACCTTAGTGCTTCCAGGCATCATTTGAGGAGCTACACAGAAAGAGGTGCAGTATGAACGCACAATCTACAACATTCCATACTTTTTTTATGTCATTCGTAATCTTTACTCTAAGACTAATTTTAGACAAATTATCAGTAATATCTGTTTTTGCATTATTAATAATTTCAGAATCATTATGTACACCAGAAACAGAAGCAGCTTAAGATATTTTGGTAGCTAAAAGAGACCTATAAAATTCAAAGTCCTTTTCTATAAATCTTTATGAGTATATTTGAATTGACAAGTCATTTTTTCAGGAGAAACCTAAAATCAAAAGACATAGAAAAATGATCTTTCCATCAGACATAATTAAGCTCACCTTTCTGTTGATTCCAAGACCAATACATACACAGTTGTAAGGAATGCTGCAACACAACCACAGATAAATCAGTTGTACTAAACCAAATATTATACAGATAAACCAGCTGTACTATACCAAATATTATACAGATAATCCAGCTGTACTAATACCAAATATTATACAGATAAACCAGTTGTACTATACCAAAGTTATACAGATAAACCAGCTGTACCATACCAAAGTTATACAGATAAACCAGCTGTACTATACCAAAGTTATACAGATAAACCAGCTGTACTATACCAAAGTTATACAGATAAACCAGCTGTACTATACCAAATATTATACAGATAATCCAGCTGTACTATACCAAATATTATACAGATAAACCAGCTGTACTATACCAAATATTATACAGATAAACCAGTTGTACTAATACCAAATATTATACAGATAAACCAGATGTACTATACGAAATATTATACAGATAAACCAGCTGTACTATACCAAATATTATACAGATAAACCAGTTGTACTAATACCAAATATTATACAGATAAACCAGATGTACTATACGAAATATTATACAGATAAACCAGCTGTACTATACCAAAGTTATACAGATAAAATATAAACCGTTTGTACTATACCAAATAGTATAACAGGTCTGTATCTTTTCTATTAAAGTGTTTCCACCCATTAATTATATTTATTTTTAAATGTTCACACAGTTATACTTTTTTTCATTATTGAATTAGAGAATGAATTCAACTCAGGATGAATAAAACATACATTGTACATTATATGCAATATTCTGCACTTCAAGGTAGTAAACAGGAAGCAAATAGCATCAATGTACTGTATAATAAAAAGATTCAAAAATGAATAGTGGCAGAACCAACCATCTGGCTGTTGCTAGTTAGAGGTAGAATCTTGTTCACAAGCTTATAATTGATTTGTAATATATATAGAAACATGGAAGCTCAAACAATGTAATCATTATAGTATATATTATAACAACCTCCTGGACTTCAATACCAATATATTCTGACATATATATTCAGGACTCAATCTATCATGACATATATGTAAGTAAAACATACCCTGAAACACAAGTTTAGGGAGTCAAGGTCAAATCAAGTCATGATTTATATAAAACAAATTACTTTTAGTATAAAACTGTAGTGTAGATTTAAAACATTGTATTCTAGTAGTAAATTGTACATGTCTGGGTCAGATTCAAATGTGGTATAAATCTTAAATTTATTTGATTGATCAGTAACCAAAATACTGTTGCACCTCAAGAAAAGCAACCATTTATTTCAAACATTACACATTAATGGAAACAGATTTGCTAAGATAATTAACATGTATATGGGTATGAAGCTAATTAGAAATGCTGTGTATTTTCTTTTAATTCCAAACAAGCTCACAGAAACAAATCATATTCCAGAACATTTATCAATGATCTATGAACGAACCTCAAACTGCAATGGCTTTAAAACACTGGTACTATACCTATGTACAAAATTAGCTGTTCCGTCAATGGGGTCAATAATCCATGTTGGAGTATCTGTCCATTCACATTTCTTCCCTCCTGACACAGATTCTTCTCCAATAAACCTATGAAAATAACAATATTGTACACTTATGGGGTGTAGCCAAAGGTTATTTATGGTCAATGCAGTACCAAACTGTAACAGAAATGTAAGTTCAACAATGTTTATGTTAAACATGAAGCCCAGAGGGCCTGTATCGCTCACCTGTTTGGAATTGACCAAACATCAAAATATGTTCATGTTCAATATGTTACAGTTAATAGCTTTATTTGTTAATGTCTAGCAATGCTATATATAGTTATGGGGAAGGGACCTCAACTGCTTCAAAGATAAAAACCCAGAAACGCAGTCAAGTCTCCCTCGGAGAGTGGAAAGACCCCAAGGACTGTTTCTACAAGTCCCCTAGGGCTGGGGAAAGACCCAAGGGCCTATATCCTACAACAGGATTGTGGTTTATATCTCATGGTGCCCGGTTTATATTAAAAAATATTATTATGTCCCTCTATACTGTAATTGTCATTATTGAAATTCAGACAATTACAATATTAAAAAGTATCACACCAGAATCATTCATAAAAGTTTCGGCTAAATCTCAGATATTACATTTTTGAACACATCTGAAAATATCAACACTTAGGGGAGACCATCTTATGATAATGCTTGTCAACTTTTAACTAAATCCAACCAGTGGATCTTGAAGCTGAATAAATTGGAAATATCAAAAATTTACGCATGTTGCACACTCGAGACAGTGCAGGACAGTGGATGAAATGTTTTATGATGTAGCTATAGGTCATCCTGACCCTTTGAGCCTTGATAATAATCATGAAAGAACTGTATATAAACATGTGAATGGGACATTACCTCTAATGTTATTACTGAACCACAACTAATTAATATAAATATAAGAATGGGTAAGAATGGATACTTACTTGTGTGTGGGGTATTTCTCTGCCAGAGAATCTATAATCATCCTCTCCACAGCTTGGTCTGTCTCCGTCACTAAATCAGCGTAGCTTTCCTTGGTAACCACTGACTTATCCACACAATAGGCCTTCTTTACCATCTGAGCAGACATTATTAATCTGTGTGTTAATTATATCTTTAACACGTTTAATATGTTTTAACTAAATAGACATATTTTAGTGGTAATTTTGCACCTAAAAATGTCTGCTTTAATCACAATATTAATGTTGCTAATGGCAATGTTTGGATTCTTTTCAATAACATAGTGTATTTTCCTCAATCAAATGAATTTGTGTCATTGAATTTTATCTTAACTGCTAAATCTGCAGTAAAATGAAACCTGCTGTTATTGACAGCTGAACATGCATGATACATGCTACATAATATAATTATTGATGTATTGATGTATTCTAAGCTAACATAAAGGTTGAACAAGTGGCCCAATGTGCCTGTGTTGCTCATCTGCTTCTACAGCAATGTTGATCTAGGTCATTTATGCAGATACTATCTACTACTGATCACCGCTTTATTAAATCATCACAGTAGGCTAGGTTTATTCCTATCAGTAAGCCTTCATTCCAGCATACTATATTGGCCCAATATCAGGTCTTGGGAATCTCTTGGCTATCAACTAGAAATCACTGCTTAAAGATTTTAACCTATTTGACCCGTGACCTTGAATGTAGGTCAAATGTAGGTCATCATAATTCATTTAAACAAACTTGGCAGCCCTTCACCAAAGCAGACCCAATATCAAGTCCCTGGATGTAGGTCAAAAGGTCATTATAATAAGCCAACATAAAGGATGAGGAATCTATGCATGGCAAACAAGAATTGATTAAGTCTTCATTTTCTGCTCTCTTCTCCTTTAAACTTTCTGTATTTTCTCTCGATATAAAGAAAAAGCAGGGAAAAATAAAAGGAGGGATAAGAATTTGTCAGTCTATTATACTTACATCACCAGCCTTCCTTGCTACTCCAACAGCTGTCTTGAGGTAGTCTTGCAAATCGTGATCCATCCTTGATCTGTTAGTTTACTGGAATATCTGAAACTAAAATGTTGAATGCTAGTTAAAATCAATTTGTTAAGTTTCTTTCATTCACATCAAATTTCCAATAATAATTTTGATATAAATATAGATACTACCTCTGTTGGAGTTGAACACCTGATCAATTTTTCTCAATTTAGAATATAAGTATTTATGCTCAAGCCACCTTGAAAAATACATATATATTTACTGTTGTGTCTGTCTGTCAGTTCTTTCCGTTTCAGGAGCATAACATTGTCATGTTGTTATAAGCAATGTTGCAAGGAAAATGCAACTATGTTGCATTCATCAGTTACACTAAGTGCACATTAGATTCAAGGCCCACAACCCCCTTTTCAGAATTATTGCCCTTTGTTGAAATTATGATGGTTGGTGCATATAATGTAACTGTATTTTGAATTGATGCTGATGAAACTTAAAGCTAACAAGTTGCTGTATGTTAAGTATCAGACCAGAGACATATATACATGTATATATGTCTCTGATCAGACTGAGTGAAATATGTCCTGGCTTTTTTTTTTTGCAATTGACTGTTAATTGTCTCCAATCATTCTTTCTACCAACATATTAGACTTGTTTCGGATTATAACATATACATAATACAAAAAGCATACTGCAGTATAAACAATTACTCTTATACGTATATGAGGTCTTATTCCACCGGATTACATTGGTGGATATTACGACTGACAGCCTGTCAAAAGGGGTCTGTTCCCTTTTATTTTGCCGTCTTTGTTTAACATTAGGTTGAACTGTATTTTATTGATGAATCAACACAAGTTACAAACTGGGATTGAAAGATCATTTGATATAGTTATCAATGAAGATATGGAGGTTAATATATAGGCAGTTACCCGTACACATACCTACTTTCAAACCGGAACTTCTGACAGCGAGTTATAATGAGAGTTATGCCTCTTGCAGGAAATCTCTTAATTAGCCGTAAAACTCATAAAACAGTCGATATTTTATAAATATAATAATATCGGTATAAATTGGACATTAAAATTGCTAGCTGCAGAAAATTGATAAATATGTATGTGTTGACATTGAAAATTGATGAATAGTTAAATTATGATATTTTAGCAAATGCGACAACGTTTGTTGTCTATTTCTTATCGACTGTTTTGTACTTATTTCACTGCACTCGTGTAGTACCAAAACAAGCATGGCCACAACTGGCAGAAAACGTACACGAGGAGTAATAGAAGAGGCTAAGGAAGACCCTGTAAGTTTTTTTCATGATTGCCTGATATAAACTGTTAAACGAAAACTATTTCCATTTTTATTGAGATAGAACATAAATGTATTGATTAATGACAATGTATTCAAGACTATAGCCTAGGCACACATATTTGTAATGAATGATCATCATCATGCAAATGGTAGCTAGTGCTCAATCATTTTTAATGCCAAGATGACAGTTTTGGTAATTTCACCAATGACATCTCCATAATAATAGGATGTTTAAAAAGAGATTTCGTAAAAATCAGAGGGATATTTTGCCGAGATAAGGCATGGGAAAAGTATGCGGCTATATGAAATTGTAGCGAAATAACTGGGGAACTATAATCAACAACATCATATATATATTCAGCAACATCAGCGATTTACAGAGCATATATAACTAGCAACACCGCTCTCGCTTTCCATCAAAACACGTAGTAACATCCAACAAAGTAACACCTAGACACGCAAATCTCGAACTCGAACTCCCCTTCCGCTCTCGCTTTCACCCCTTTTATAACAAAACCTGCAGGAGCGCCGGAGCGGTGCGCACCTGTGCAGGAGCCCTCCGCTCTGGTGACTTTAATGTGGAAATAACAATGTACATAACACTTAGAAAAACAATTAGCCTTGAGTAAATGTTGACCATGTGTATTATAGATGGGGCATCGCTGCAGCTCCCAGACGGGTCCAGCCATTTGTAGTGGGTAATAGGGATGAGAGGCGATTAATACCTCTCTGACAGGGGCAATACCGGTCAACAGATAGAGGGGCTATTAAAATAGAAAATACTACACTAATATAGAAAAATACTACACAATATATATGTACCAAGCTTCTTCTTATTCTGACTCGCCTCCGTCAATGATGACGATTATGGATTTGCCTTAATAAAAAGCCATTAAAATAAAAATGTATCTGTACAGTGGCAAAGACTAAGAATATTTCAGTGAAAAGAAACTTAAATTATGTGCCATATTCACCTAAAAAATATAGCTACAGCCAAATCTGGCATAGTGGAAACCCCTTATAAAGCGGGCACCTGTCCATAACAGACAGTGCCAGAAATCCCCAATGAAAGTCACTAAGTATGGTTTCACATGTCCATTATACATAATTTTCAACAATTTACCAACAGAAATAGTGTCCTCTGTCTGCATTAGATAGGTGTCCATTATATACATGATGTTTATATAGTTAGTACATAATGAACATTTTTATAAGAATTACCTTTACTTTCTTACTATGTTCTAGCTATTTTCTGAATTTTGCCCTGCTATGGTTTTAATCATTTTGAATCTGCTACAGTCAACTTTGCTGTCTCTTGTAAAATTTAACATGGTGTATATGAAAAAATGACATTTCAAACATCAAAACAAAACTTTGAATTTTGTGTCCGGTGTATCTTGAAAATTAATAAATTATTTATTTTCAATTATCATGTTTTTTTTTTAATTTATTTGTTAGTGTTTGAATCAGGAGATATATAGTGAACTGTAATAAAACTGATTGATACATTTATTCACACTTGGTTCTTTGTTTATAAGGGACGTAACTTGTTAAACAAAGTAATCCATATGAAGGGCACCTTTCTGAAAGACACTTGCCTTGTCCCTTGGCCTTGGGTGTCTTTCATACATAGGTTTGATTGTAAATAATTATGTAATATTTGTTGATGGCCAGATAATGACCACACCTGTAAAATTATATTTGTCGGATAATGACCAAACCTGTAAAATTATATTTATCAGATATAAATACCACACATGTAAAAATGTATTTATCAAAAAATGACCACACCTGTAAAATTGTGTCCTCTATACACATGTTTAATTGTTACATTGTATCTTTATTTCATATTTTTATAAGTTATATCAAGGTGACTCAAGACCAAAATACATGTATGTATGTATTTCCATGCAATCAAAAAAAAAAAAAAATCTTGGACTTATGCAAGTCATTTTCATTCCTGTTACTGTATTACAGTAATTGATATGTAACTATAATATTTCATATTCAGTTCTTATATGTTATTCAATTCATTTTTTGTTTGTAGGTAGACTTGTTCAAAGATGTACCAGTTTCGAACAGCGATAATGACACTGATTCTGAGGAGAGTGTGTACTCTGGTCTTGAAGAAGAGCCAGACACTGAGTCTGACAATGAGGTACAGTTATTTCATTATACAAGTACTGTCAAACCTGCCTTAGTGAATTAGGCAACTTCTTCTCATATGTGACCTTATTATCCCCTTTCAATGCTATTTACTTTACTAGTTACCTAAATCTGAATTTTCACTTGAAAAATTGAAGAATCAAATGAAAAAACCTTAATATAAAAAGTGGGTGCAATATTTACTCTTTTAAAAAGTTTGCAGTACCGTAATCTATTTGATTTTATAAGAATAATTTCCATTGCATACTCAAATTAATTGTAGATGATTTAACTTTGAAATCAATTTTTAGATTCTTATAAAATGCATATTTGATCTTAAATACTGTATGCATCAACGTTATTAACTTACAAATATGTATACATAATGTCACTAAACAAATACTTTGACAGACCAAACCACTAAATAAATACTTTGTTGTTGGATGAAGACAGCGACAGATCAAACCACTAAATAAATAATTTGTTGTAGGATGAAGATCAAACCACTAAATAAATACTTTGTTGTAGGATGAAGACAGCGACAGATCAAACCACTAAATAAATAATTTGTTGTAGGATGAACATCAAACCACTGAATAAATAATTTGTTGTATGATGAAGATCAAACCACTAAATAAATAATTTGTTGTAGGATGAAGATCAAACCACTAAATAAATAATTTGAAGACAGCGACAGATCAAACCACTAAATAAATAATTTGTTGTAGGATGAAGACAGTGACAGGAACTCTAATTCATCATCATATGATGATGAAGCTAGTAATTTACCAATAGAGGAAGGATCAAGTGATGCTGACAATGATGATGATACTTTGGAGAAAGCCATAGACATAAAATCTCATACCAAACCTAGACCTTCCAGGACAGCACAGGGAATGGAGACAAAGCTGTCCACTCCACAAAAAGACGAATATGAAAGTGACTCTTCTGATGAGGAGGTATGCACTGCATATTACATGTAATTAATACTGTTGTTGTAATAGAAGTTTGAGATGTACATGCAACTGAACAATGTAGAAAATGATAAAATTTCTCATGTGTAGAAAATAACAAAATTTCTCACCTATAGAAAATGATAATTTTTCTCACCTATAGAAAATGATAAAATTTCTCACCTGTAAAAAATGATAACTTTTCTCACCTATAGAAAATGATAACTTTTCTCACCTGTAGAAAATGATAAAATTTCTCACCTATAGAAAATGATTGATTTTCGCGGTGACACCTGCTTTCCATTTTATGTTACTTGAGATGAATTACAACTTTTGAAGGACATTACAATAGAGGCATTTTTGACTTTTTTCTGAAGAACCTTCCATGGCAAAAGTTATAAAAATGTTACTCTTTATGAGTATTTAATTGTCATTACAGGATATCAGGAACACCATAGGAAATGTGCCACTGGAGTGGTACAATGATTATGACCATCTTGGTTATGATGTAGAAGGCAGGAAAATTGCCAAACCAAAGAAAGCAGATGAATTGGATCAGTTCCTTAACAAAATGGACAACCCTAATTACTGGTATGTACAAACTTTATACATAAAGTATTTTACACACCTTACAGTGGATATGAAAAAAGTATTATGAACTGAATGTCGTAAATATGTTTTTGAATGATTCTGGTTTATTTGAACATTGAATCTGGATTTTAATCTTGTATTTTAATTTTGTTTTAAAGGAGAACTGTTACCAATAAGATGACTGGACAGAATGTGGTGCTTAGTGAGGAAGACCTGAAGATCATAAAGAGGCTACAGAAGGGGAAGCACCCCAAGGGGGTTGAAAATCAGTATGAGGTATGTCACTAAATGTAGTGAATATCAGTATGAGGTATGTCACTAAATGTAGTGAATATCAATATGAGGTATGTCACTAAATGTAGTGAATATCATTATGAGGTTAGGGTAAGTCACTAAATATAGTGAAAATCAATATGAGGTATGTCACTAAATGTAGTGAAAATCAGTATGAGGTATGTCACTAAATGTAGTGAATATCATTATGAGGTATGTCACTAAATATAGTGAAAAGCAGTATGAGGTATGTCACTAAATGTAGTGAAAATCAATATGAGGTATGTCACTAAATGTAATGAATAATGATGAGCCCCCCCCCCCCCCCCCCCCCCAACAAGGGGGTTGATTTAAAATCTGTATGAAGCATCTCAGTAGTGTATAGTAGTTTATAATGATGAGGGAAGCACCCTAACGGGGTAGAGAATCAGTCTGAGGTATGTCAATAGATCTGTATAGTGATGAGGAAGGCACCCTAACGGGGTAGAGAATCGGTCTGAGGTATGTCAATAGATCTGTATATAGTGATGAGGAAGGCACCCTAACGGGGTAGAGAATCGGTCTGAGGTATGTCAATAGATCTGTATATAGTGATGAGGGAAGCACCCTAACGGGGTAGAGGATCGGTCTGAGGTATGTCAATAGATCTGTATATAGTGATGAGGAAGGCACCCTAACGGGGTAGAGAATCGGTCTGAGGTATGTCAATAGATCTGTATAGTGATGAGGAAAAACCCTAACCGGGTAGAGGATCGGTCTGAGGTATGTCAATAGATCTGTATAGTGATGGGGGAAGCACCCTAACGGGGTAGAGGATCGGTCTGAGGAATGTCAATAGATCTGTATAGTGATGAGGAAGGCACCCTAACGGGGTAGAGAATCGGTCTGAGGTATGTCAGTAGATCTGTATAGTGATGGGGGAAGCACCCTAACGGGGTAGAGAATCGGTCTGAGGTATGTCAATAGATCTGTATAGTGATGGGGGAAGCACCCTAACGGGGTAGAGAATCGGTCTGAGGTATGTCAGTAGATCTGTATAGTGATGGGGGAAGCACCCTAACGGGGTAGAGAATCGGTCTGAGGTATGTCAGTAGATCTGTATAGTGATGAGGGAAGCACCCTAACAGGGTAGAGAATCGGTCTGAGGTATGTCAATAGATCTGTATAGTGATGGGGGAAGCACCCTAACGGGGTAGAGGATCGGTCTGAGGAATGTCAATAGATCTGTATAGTGATGAGGAAGGCACCCTAACGGGGTAGAGAATCGGTCTGAGGTATGTCAGTAGATCTGTATAGTGATGGGGGAAGCACCCTAACGGGGTAGAGGATCGGTCTGAGGAATGTCAATAGATCTGTATAGTGATGAGGAAGGCACCCTAACGGGGTAGAGAATCGGTCTGAGGTATGTCAATAGATCTGTATAGTGATGGAGGAAGCACCCTAACGGGGTAGAGGATCGGTCTGAGGAATGTCAATAGATCTGTATAGTGATGAGGAAGGCACCCTAACGGGGTAGAGAATCGGTCTGAGGTATGTCAATAGATCTGTATAGTGATGAGGAAGGCACTCTAACGGGGTAGAGAATCGGTCTGAGGTATGTCAATAGATCTGTATAGTGATGAGGAAGGCACCCTAACAGGGTAGAGAATCGGTCTGAGGTATGTCAATAGATCTGTATAGTGATGAGGGAAGCACCCTAACGGGGTAGAGAATCGGTCTGAGGTATGTCAATAGATCTGTATAGTGATGGGGGAAGCACCCTAACGGGGTAGAGAATCGGTCTGAGGTATGTCAATAGATCTGTATAGTGATGAGGGAAGCACCCTAATGGGGTAGAGGATCGGTCTGAGGTATGTCAATAGATCTGTATAGTGATGAGGGAAGCACCCTAATGGGGTAGAGAATCGGTCTGAGGTATGTCAATAGATCTGTATAGTGATGGGGGAAGCACCCTAACGGGGTAGAGAATCGGTCTGAGGTATGTCAATAGATCTGTATAGTGATGAGGAAGGCACCCTAACGGGGTAGAGAATCGGTCTGAGGTATGTCAGTAGATCTGTATAGTGATGAGGGAAGCACCCTAACGGGGTAGAGAATCGGTCTGAGGTATGTCAATAGATCTGTATAATGATGAGGAAGGCACCCTAACGGGGTAGAGAATCGGTCTGAGGTATGTCAATAGATCTGTATAATGATGAGGGAAGCACCCTAACGGGGTAGAGGATCGGTCTGAGGTATGTCAATAGATCTGTATAGTGATGAGGGAAGCACCCTAACGGGGTAGAGAATCGGTCTGAGGTATGTCAATAGATCTGTATAGTGATGAGGAAGGCACCCTAACGGGGTAGAGAATCGGTCTGAGGAATGTCAATAGATCTGTATAGTGATGAGGGAAGCACCCTAACGGGGTAGAGAATCAGTCTGAGGTATGTCAATAGATCTGTATAGTGATGAGGGAAGCACCCTAACGGGGTAGAGAATCGGTCTGAGGTATGTCAATAGATCTGTATAGTGATGAGGAAGGCACCCTAACGGGATAGAGAATCGGTCTGAGGTATGTCAGTAGATCTGTATAGTGATGAGGGAAGCACCCTAATGGGGTAGAGGATCGGTCTGAGGTATGTCAATAGATCTGTATAGTGATGAGGGAAGCACCCTAATGGGGTAGAGAATCGGTCTGAGGTATGTCAATAGATCTGTATAGTGATGAGGAAGGCACCCTAACGGGGTAGAGATCGGTCTGAGGTATGTCAATAGATCTGTATAGTGATGAGGGAAGGCACCCTAACGGGGTAGAGGAATCGGTCTGAGGTATGTCAATAGATTCTGTATAGTGATGAGGAAGGCACCCTAACGGGGTAGAGAATCGGTCTGAGGAATGTCAATAGATCTGTATAGTGATGAGGAAGGCACCCTAACGGGGTAGAGAATCGGTCTGAGGTATGTCAATAGATCTGTATAGTGATGAGGGAAGCACCCTAACCGGGTAGAGGATCGGTCTGAGGTATGTCAGTAGATCTGTATAGTGATGGGGGAAGCACTCTAACGGGGTAGAGAATCAGTCTGAGGTATGTCAATAGATCTGTATAGTGATGAGGAAGGCACCCTAACGGGGTAGAAAACCGGTCTGAGGTATGTCAATAGATCTGTATAGTGATGAGGGAAGCACCCTAACCGGGTAGAGGATCGGTCTGAGGTATGTCAGTAGATCTGTATAAAAGATGGGGGAAAGTTAAGGGGGGGGAAAACGTTGGGGGGATGTTGATCTGTAAGTGATGGAGGATAAGGGGAAAAGGTGAGGTTTTGGGATTGAAGGGTGGGGAAGAGGGAAAGAAGGGATTTGAAAAATTTGTATATAAGGGGAACACCCTAAGGGGTAAGTTGTCGGGGTTTCAGTAATCTGTATTGATAGGAAGACCCTAACGGGTAAGATCGGCTGAGGTTTTCAAAAACTGTATGTATAGGAAGGCACCCAAACCGGGTAAATCGCCCGAGGTTGTCAATGACTTATAGTGATGGGGAAGCCCCAAACCGGGGTAGAGGATTCTGGGGTATGCCCAATAGATTTTAATGAGGGGGGAAAGCACCATAAGGGGTGGGGATGGGTCTGGGTTGTCAAAGATCTGTAATGAGAGGAAGCACCCAAAGGGGGTAAAAATGGGTCGAGGTTTTAAATAGATTGTATATTGATGGGGGGAAGCACCCTAAGGGGGTAAGAATCGGTCTGAGATATGTCAATAGATCTGTATAGTGATGAGGGAAGCACCCTAACGGGGTAGAGGATCGGTCTGAGGTATGTCAATAGATCTGTATAGTGATGAGGGAAGCACCCTAACGGGGAGAGGATCGGTCTGAGGTATGTCAATAGATCTGTATAGTGATTGGGAAGCACCCTAACGGGGTAGAGAATCGGTCTGAGGTATGTCAATAGATCTGTATAGTGATGGGGAAGCACCCTAACCGGGTAGAGGATCGGTCTGAGGTATGTCAATAGATCTGTATAGTGATGAGGGAAGCACCCTAACGGGGTAGAGGATCAGTCTGAGGTATGTCAATAGATCTGTATAGTGATGAGGAAGGCACCCTAATGGGGTAGAGAATCGGTCTGAGGTATGTCAATAGACCTGTATAGTGATGAGGGAAGCACCCTAACGGGGTAGAGAATCGGTCTGAGGTATGTCAATAGATCTGTATAGTGATGAGGAAGGCACCCTAACGGGGTAGAGAATCGGTCTGAGGTATGTCAATAGATCTGTATAGTGATGAGGGAAGTACCCTAACAGGGTAGAGGATCGGTCTGAGGTATGTCAGTAGATCTGTATAATGATGAGGGAAGCACCATAACGGGTAGAGGATCGGTCTGAGGTATGTCAATAGATCTGTATAGTGATGAGGAAGGCACCCTAACGGGGTAGAGAATCGGTCTGAGGTATGTCAATAGATCTGTATAGTGATGAGGGAAGCACCCTAACGGGGTAGAGAATCGGTCTGAGATATGTCAATAGATCTGTATAGTGATGAGGGAAGCACCCTAACGGGGTAGAGGATCGGTCTGAGGTATGTCAATAGATCTGTATAGTGATGAGGGAAGCACCCTAACGGGGAGAGGATCGGTCTGAGGTATGTCAATAGATCTGTATAGTGATTGGGAAGCACCCTAACGGGGTAGAGAATCGGTCTGAGGTATGTCAATAGATCTGTATAGTGATGGGGAAGCACCCTAACCGGGTAGAGGATCGGTCTGAGGTATGTCAATAGATCTGTATATAGTGATGAGGGAAGCACCCTAACGGGGTAGAGGATCAGTCTGAGGTATGTCAATAGATCTGTATAGTGATGAGGAAGGCACCCTAATGGGGTAGAGAATCGGTCTGAGGTATGTCAATAGACCTGTATAGTGATGAGGGAAGCACCCTAACGGGGTAGAGAATCGGTCTGAGGTATGTCAATAGATCTGTATAGTGATGAGGAAGGCACCCTAACGGGGTAGAGAATCGGTCTGAGGTATGTCAATAGATCTGTATAGTGATGAGGGAAGTACCCTAACAGGGTAGAGGATCGGTCTGAGGTATGTCAGTAGATCTGTATAATGATGAGGGAAGCACCCTAACAGGGTAGAGAATCGGTCTGAGGTATGTCAATAGATCTGTATAGTGATGAGGAAGGCACCCTAACGGGGTAGAGTATCGGTCTGAGGTATGTCAATAGATCTGTATAATGATGAGGGAAGCACCCTAACGGGGTAGAGGATCGGTCTGAGGTATGTCAATAGATCTGTATAGTGAAGAGGAAGGCACCCTAACGGGGTAGAGAATCGGTCTGAGGTATGTCAATAGATCTGTATAGTGATGGGGGAAGCACCCTAACCGGGTAGAGGATCGGTCTGAGGTATGTCAATAGATCTGTATAGTGATGAGGGAAGCACCCTAACGGGGTAGAGAATCAGTCTTAGGTATGTCAATAGATCTGTATAGTGATGAGGAAGGCACCCTAACGGGGTAGAGGATCGGTCTGAGGTATGTCAATAGATCTGTATAGTGATGAGGAAGGCACCCTAACGGGGTAGAGGATCGGTCTGAGGTAAGTCAATAGATCTGTATAGTGATGAGGGAAGCACCCTAACGGGGTAGAGAATTGGTCTGAGGTATGTCAATAGATCTGTATAGTGATGAGGGAAGCACCCTAACGGGGTAGAGAATCGGTCTGAGGTATGTCAATAGATCTGTATAGTGACGAGGAAGGCACCCTAACGGGGTAGAGAATCGGTCTGAGGTATGTCAATAGATCTGTATAGTGATGGGGGAAGCACCCTAATGGGGTAGAGAATCGGTCTGAGGTATGTCAATAGATCTGTATAGTGATGGGGAAGCACCCTAACCGGGTAGAGGATCGGTCTGAGGTATGTCAATAGATCTGTATAGTGATGGGGAAGCACCCTAACCGGGTAGAGGATCGGTCTGAGGTATGTCAATAGATCTGTATAGTGATGGGGAAGCACCCTAACGGGGTAGAGGATCAGTCTTAGGTATGTCATTAGATCTGTATAGTGATGAGGGAAGCACCCTAACGGGGTAGAGGATCAGTCTTAGGTATGTCAATAGATCTGTATAGTGATGAGGAAGGCACCCTAACGGGGTAGAGGATCAGTCTTAGGTATGTCAATAGATCTGTATAGTGATGAGGAAGGCACCCTAACGGGGTAGAGGATCGGTCTGAGGTAAGTCAGTAGATCTGTATAATGATGGGGGAAGCACCCTAACGGGGTAGAGAATCGGTCTGAGGTATGTCAATAGATCTGTATAGTGATGAGGGAAGCACCCTAACGGGGTAGAGAATCGGTCTGAGGTATGTCAATAGATCTGTATAGTGATGAGGGAAGCACCCTAACGGGGTAGAGAATCGGTCTGAGGTATGTCAATAGATCTGTATAGTGATGAGGGAAGCACCCTAACGGGGTAGAGTATCGGTCTGAGGTATGTCAATAGATCTGTATAGTGATGAGGGAAGCACCCTAACGGGGTAGAGAATCGATCTGAGGTATGTCAATAGATCTGTATAGTGATGAGGGAAGCACCCTAACGGGGTAGAGAATCGGTCTGAGGTATGTCAATAGATCTGTATAGTGACGAGGAAGGCACCCTAACGGGGTAGAGAATCGGTCTGAGGTATGTCAATAGATCTGTATAGTGATGAGGGAAGCACCCTAACGGGGTAGAGGATCGGTCTGAGGTATGTCAATAGATCTGTATAGTGATGAGGGAAGCACCCTAACAGGGTAGAGTATCGGTCTGAGGTATGTCAATAGATCTGTATAGTGATGAGGAAGGCACCCTAACGGGGTAGAGAATCGGTCTGAGGTATGTCAATAGATCTGTATAGTGATGAGGGAAGCACCCTACAGGGTAGAGAATCGGTCTGAGGTATGTCAGTAGATCTAGATCTGTATAATGATGAGGAAGGCACCCTAACGGGGTAGAGGATCGGTCTGAGGTATGTCAATAGATCTGTATAGTGATGGGGGAAGCACCCTAACGGGGTAGAGAATCGGTCTGAGGTATGTCAATAGATCTGTATAGTGATGAGGGAAGCACCCTAACGGGGTAGAGAATCGGTCTGAGGTATGTCAATAGATCTGTATAGTGATGAGGAAGGCACCCTAACGGGGTAGAGAATCGGTCTGAGGTATGTCAATAGATCTGTATAGTGATGAGGGAAGCACCCTAACGGGGTAGAGGATCGGTCTGAGGTATGTCAATAGATCTGTATAGTGATGAGGGAAGCACCCTAACGGGGTAGAGAATCGGTCTGAGGTATGTCAATAGATCTGTATAGTGATGAGGGAAGCACCCTAACGGGGTAGAGAATCGGTCTGAGGTATGTCAATAGATCTGTATAGTGACGAGGAAGGCACCCTAACGGGGTAGAGAATCGGTCTGAGGTATGTCAATAGATCTGTATAGTGATGAGGGAAGCACCCTAACGGGGTAGAGGATCGGTCTGAGGTATGTCAATAGATCTGTATAGTGATGAGGGAAACACCCTAACAGGGTAGAGTATCGGTCTGAGGTATGTCAATAGATCTGTATAGTGATGAGGAAGGCACCCTAACGGGGTAGAGAATCGGTCTGAGGTATGTCAATAGATCTGTATAGTGATGAGGGAAGCACCCTACAGGGTAGAGAATCGGTCTGAGGTATGTCAGTAGATCTAGATCTGTATAATGATGAGGAAGGCACCCTAACGGGGTAGAGGATCGGTCTGAGGTATGTCAATAGATCTGTATAGTGATGGGGGAAGCACCCTAACGGGGTAGAGAATCGGTCTGAGGTATGTCATTAGATCTGTATAGTGATGGGGAAGCACCCTAACCGGGTAGAGGATCGGTCTGAGGTATGTCAATAGATCTGTATAGTGATGAGGGAAGCACCCTAACGGGGTAGAGAATCGGTCTGAGGTATGTCAATAGATCTGTATAGTGATGAGGAAGGCACCCTAACGGGGTAGAGAATCGGTCTGAGGTATGTCAATAGATCTGTATAGTGATGAGGGAAGCACCCTAACGGGGTAGAGGATCGGTCTGAGGTATGTCAATAGATCTGTATAGTGATGAGGGAAGCACCCTAACGGGGTAGAGAATCGGTCTGAGGTATGTCAATAGATCTGTATAGTGATGAGGGAAGCACCCTAACGGGGTAGAGAATCGGTCTGAGGTATGTCAATAGATCTGTATAGTGATGAGGGAAGCACCCTAACGGGGTAGAGTATCGGTCTGAGGTATGTCAATAGATCTGTATAGTGATGAGGGAAGCACCCTAACGGGGTAGAGAATCGGTCTGAGGTATGTCAATAGATCTGTATAGTGATGAGGGAAGCACCCTAACGGGGTAGAGAATCGGTCTGAGGTATGTCAATAGATCTGTATAGTGACGAGGAAGGCACCCTAACGGGGTAGAGAATCGGTCTGAGGTATGTCAATAGATCTGTATAGTGATGAGGGAAGCACCCTAACGGGGTAGAGGATCGGTCTGAGGTATGTCAATAGATCTGTATAGTGATGAGGGAAGCACCCTTACAGGGTAGAGTATCGGTCTGAGGTATGTCAATAGATCTGTATAGTGATGAGGAAGGCACCCTAACGGGGTAGAGAATCGGTCTGAGGTATGTCAATAGATCTGTATAGTGATGAGGGAAGCACCCTACAGGGTAGAGAATCGGTCTGAGGTATGTCAGTAGATCTAGATCTGTATAATGATGAGGAAGGCACCCTAACGGGGTAGAGGATCGGTCTGAGGTATGTCAATAGATCTGTATAGTGATGGGGGAAGCACCCTAACGGGGTAGAGAATCGGTCTGAGGTATGTCATTAGATCTATATAGTGATGGGGAAGCACCCTAACCGGGTAGAGGATCGGTCTGAGGTATGTCAATAGATCTGTATAGTGATGAGGGAAGCACCCTAACGGGGTAGAGAATCGGTCTGAGGTATGTCAATAGATCTGTATAGTGATGAGGGAAGCACCCTAACGGGGTAGAGAATCGGTCTGAGGTATGTCAATAGATCTGTATAGTGACGAGGAAGGCACCCTAACGGGGTAGAGAATCGGTCTGAGGTATGTCAATAGATCTGTATAGTGATGAGGGAAGCACCCTAACGGGGTAGAGGATCGGTCTGAGGTATGTCAATAGATCTGTATAGTGATGAGGGAAGCACCCTAACAGGGTAGAGTATCGGTCTGAGGTATGTCAATAGATCTGTATAGTGATGAGGAAGGCACCCTAACGGGGTAGAGAATCGGTCTGAGGTATGTCAATAGATCTGTATAGTGATGAGGAAGGCACCCTAACGGGGTAGAGAATCGGTCTGAGGTATGTCAATAGATCTGTATAGTGATGAGGGAAGCACCCTACAGGGTAGAGAATCGGTCTGAGGTATGTCAGTAGATCTAGATCTGTATAATGATGAGGAAGGCACCCTAACGGGGTAGAGGATCGGTCTGAGGTATGTCAATAGATCTGTATAGTGATGAGGGAAGCACCCTAACGGAGTAGAGAATCAGTCTAAGGTATGAAAATGAATGTATGACAACAACAAATCGATGCCTTTAGCATCATCAGATCAGCCACTGAAGAAATTCTAATAGAGATGAGTAATTTCCTTTCCAGCCATGGGTGGATTTTGAGACATCAGAAGTGATGATTCATCCTATGACAAACCGACCTGAACACAAACGTAGTTTTATTCCGTCCAAGTGGGAACGACTTAAGGTAGGTTTTATAACTAAACAAAACGTTTTTTTAGATTGATAAGTTGATACATTTATATAATATATATATAATTTATCAGAAGGCCTTCAAATTTATAAATTTATAAATTTGAAGGCCTTCTGATAAATTAAGATTGTGTGTCAATTAATCATTGCGCTAATGTATTTAAACTCTGTGATGCATTTAGCTTTGAGTATGTCAAAATAAATACGCTCACAATTACAGTAGCAGTATGCGAAAATATGAAATGCATTACACACAAAAAATAAAGAAAGGCATGGTTTTCCTCAAAGTAAGTAGAAACAAGAGGTGTGATTTCTTTATTTCTAACACAGGTAGGACAAATGGTGCATGCCTTGAAGATGGGTTGGATGAAACCAACCCTCAAAAAGAAAAGGGATGGAGAGGAGGATGAGGAGGAGGACGATAAGTTCTATATGCTATGGAGAGATGATGAGGAGGTTTGTTTTACAAAGTGTCAAGTTTTGTCGGATCGTCCAAAAATAATCACTTTCACTTCACTCACATGATTTATGTCTTTATTAACTTCGGGAAATATGTTGTCATGGCCTTATTTTTAATATCACAATAATTGTGTAGCTGGAGAATGACAATTAAAATAGATTAATCAGAATTAATTGACTTTGGAACCATGAAGAAAAATGTTGTTTGTGAAATATTACCATAATTAATTGTTTTGCCATGATTGTTCAAGGTAAATGATGTGGGACAATGCAGTTATTTGTATGTCAGTGATAGCAGTTTCTCATTGAAGTCAATTGCAATAACAAATTTTATACAAGGTGGAATTATTGGATGTTCTATTAATTCTGTGATAAATTTGATTGTAGAATGATATCACAAGAAGGTACAGATCTCAGATTCAAGCCCCCAAGATGCCTTTACCTGGACACATTGAATCCTATAATCCACCACCAGAGTATCTGTTTACAGAAGAGGAGGTAGGACACTCAACAGTACAATAGACAGTGCTACTAGACTGAGAAGTCATTCTAATTAGGGGCAGTACAATAAACAGTGATAAATTTTTGTCTTTGATAGCTGCAGACATCACTTTTTCATCCCATCATGAAATAAGGAACGATCTTCCAAATCTATTTCATTTCCTTTGTTTTTGAAACTTTGTGTACAGTGTTTCAATTGCTGTCTTTGATAAAGATGAACATCTTTCCAAATAATTACCTTACCTATCAGAGCAAGTGAGCTTATGCCATGGCAAATTAACCAAGAGGCCCAGTGACCTGATATTTGGTCTGTGGCATGCTGGGGTGAAGGGTTAGGTTTGTTTAAGTGAATACCTTGACCTATATTCCAGGGTAAATATCACTTATATTTGAATAGATTGATAATCAGCTTCATAAATCAGCTAGATCTAATTCAAAGTAACCCATACCGAAATAAAGCACACTAAAGTATACTTTTATGCTACTTTAAGTATACACTTTTTCCTACTTTTTTGAAAAAGTACCAAAAAAGTATACTTTTTTTGTACTTTTCTGGACTTAGAAATTTTTCAGAGTACTTTTTCTGTACTAAATTTGGACTCTGAAATTTCTCAGAGTACTTTTTTTGTACTTTTCTGGACTTAGAAACTTTTCAGGGTACTTTTTCTGTACTTTATTTGGACTCTGAAATTTTTCAGAGTACTTTTTTTGTACTTATTCTGGACTTAGAAATTTTTCAGGGTACTTTTTCTGTACTTTAGTTGGACTCTGAAATTTTTCAGAGTACTTTTTTTGTGCTAAAATCTGACTTAGAATTTTTTTGAAAGATTGTGAAAATATGGATGTACTTTTTTCCTACTTTTTTGGGACTTAGAATTTTTCAGCTAATGCCATTGTGCTTTTTTTGTACTTATTATGGACTTAGAATATTTTCAGACATTGCGAGGGGTTATAGCATATTAATATTTTCAAAATTAAATCTGACTTTTTCAGTCGACTACAAATCTAAGACTAAAAAAATAATACCCAGGATTAACCACAACAAATATCTATCAAATAAGATACAGAAAATTATCATTATCATTATTTATTTTTTTGTCTTTTTTATGTTCTAAAAAATACTTTTCATACTTTGATCAGTACCACAGAAATTTATCTAAAAATAATTAAATTCAACAATTATTATCATAAGTATTTCACTTCAATGTTCTTTGTTAGTAAGGTTCACACATTTTAACGGTGATTTCTTTGTCACTTTTCGTTTGTATTTCCATATGCATCTCAGAAGTAATAAACTTCACATTGATGAATGTTACTATACGTTCATGTGACGAACGTCAAAACTTAGCTCTATAAAAATTTTGTTCCAGATCGTTCTTTGAAGTTACAGTATTTTGGCTTTAATTATAAACTCTTTAACGGAGTTTAAAACATTTCGTTTATCCAAACGTTAACCTCTACCAGATCGGGGATCACTCTACGAACACACATGTGCCCGTGCCTGTAATACGCTTTTAATTCATTCAAATGAAATTAAAATCACCTGCTCTTTGTCTGCATATCATATACTTGCTGGATATACGTGGTTTTAAGATTACATCTGATAATTGCACCCGAAATCACGTCGTGTTCTGTCAAAATATTCACCGATATACTCATATAAACATGTGTAATACTGATATAGTCACTCGGACGCTTCTTTGTAAAACGTATATTGAAGTCAAGCGCTGTGATGATCTCGATCTCGATATGGCTTGACTGACAACAAACAGGCATGATCAAGGAACAATATTCCGGTATTTAAATCAGAATTACATCGCATTCATTGAAATGGTGAAAGTGAACACAAAAAGAAAACTTTAATTTGTCTGATATTTATTTAGCAAGATCGTACGATAATTCGGACAACGACACAATGTAGCTGTACTCTAATCTGTTGTAGAATGATCTCGTAGGAGTGTTGTGTGTACAAATAAAATACTCTATTGTATACAAAAATCAAGATCAATACCAAGATCTATCATAATATGTTAATTGATAAAGTAGACGGCTTGAATAACTGCTACACCAAGATCGATCAAAAATATTTCAACTGTTTTAAACTAAATCTTGAAACCTATGTGTTAAGCTAACAAAGCGATCAGGATATATGCTTAACGTCGTACCGAAAGTTAATTTCACCCGTGGTGTTAATTAATATAAGCGACAGTCGACTGTAATGGCAAATCATACCTAGCTTTATTGTTTATTGGAGTTACCTGTGTACCTCCCGTCTCACCTGTACACATATTGCCCCTCTTAGATTAAGTCCTATGCCCGCGGCGTTAATTATAACAATTTATATTGTCAAGCTTGACTGCCTTTCACTACGATCAGATCACAGGTGCCTACCCTCATTTAAACAAAACATCCGGATTACATAACAGGTACTGACGAGGCTTATACCTGTGTCAGATTACCATCGGTCGGTTCACCTATGACCTCGGGGCCGTGATCTCGTTTGTTTACTTCGGTTTACGGAATCTACCGAGATTTGACGAGTTCGCTTCGTGCGATCATTTTGTGCAATGTGCAAGCTTTAAATGCTGAAGTAGTAATACCAAAAGTATGAAACAATAGAGGTTAAGGAAGTAGAATATAAAAAAACAAGTAATAAAAGAATGAAATCGATACAGTAGATCTCCGACAAAATTTTTTTTTATCCCATGATGCAACAAACAGCGAGATTTTAGCGGGAAGTCTGATAGCCATGTTTGAATTTCACCGGATGTTTATCTACGGAAGAAACATAAACAAACACGATTTTGATATAGAATAGCCTAAAAACGAAATTCATTTTCTTGCCTAACTGAAGAAGATCGACTATCTGTCAGTAAGTGGCCAAAGAATATCAGCTTTCTTGTTGTTTTTGGCGACAAATGCTCATTTTCACCCGAAAATATCACAGATATCGCGACCAGGTAAGTTTACAATTTTATTATTTAAATCTATTTCGTCTTCTGCACGTTCCTACATCGTTTCACATTATATAGGTGAATAGGGGCCTACACATGTTAATATTAATACTTGATTACTTCGTGTTTCAGGGTTTTCATAATGAATTCATCACCGATTACAGTTTACACGGCCCGAGTTTAATTAACAAAGAACTGCTAGATCCACGTGTGTTTCAATCGTAAGTATTCAATTTACAGATTTATGCTACCATACGCCTGGGATTTTATAAGCATCCTGATTGATAGCACCCAAATATTGAGAACAAGAAGAATTTTATTTCTTTATTGACGAACTTCGACGTAGTTATATTGCATTTTTATTTCTGTCACGTAACGGTAAATTCGTAATATCTTTACTACATATTTCATGCATTTTGACAAATTTCCAATTAATTTTTATGACTTCGTTTTTCAATGGAATTTATTGAAATTTCACTTACATGTAAAGAATTATTTGCTTATTCATCTGATAATATTTATAGAATTTTTTGTAGTTGATTTCAAGAGATATTGCATAAAATTTCAAAAAAAATAGCAATAACATTTTTAAGTTAGAATATAAGAACGAAAGAAACGTCACATTTCGGGCAACATGTGTATATCTATTTTAGGGAATATATGTAAAAATATCGGTAAATGAACTAATAATTGTCTACTATAGTATATGGAATTTGAAGAAAATAAATACAAAAACGAAGTCAATAAAATCCATTGAAAATTTGTTGTACGTCATGATCATGATCAATTCACAAAAAAATGATCTCAAGAAATGATTGTGAATAAAAAAAATCTGTGTTTTGGAGTATTTAGATAGTTAGTTGCATAATTTAACTGTCATAGAATTCTGGAGTAGCTTGATTTTTATTAAAGTACTCATCCTTATAATTAAAAGTTTTATGTTGTAGCTTTAAACTTGTATACCTGTGGCTAGCTTTTCTTGATAAAAAGACTTCCAAGCAGACATGCATGTAATAAATGACAGTAAAGTGATCAGGTGCATATATAAGGAAAATTATCTACATTTTTATATTGAACAAATCTTCACAATTATTCTAAGTTTTGATATAAAAAATATTTTAAAATTTTCTCTTTCTTCCAACAGATTATGCAGTACATTCTGAAGTGACGGAAAGCTTGAAGATATTGCATTGTGGTCCGAATTGAGGGCAATGATTCGCATAAAGCAAAAAAGGAATGAAGAGAATCAGACATTTTATTTTTCGAATTCACACTTACTTGGATTTGACCAGTTTAAGCAAGCAACATTATGCATATACCATACTTTATTGTATTCAGTATGCATTTATGCATTGTTTTTTATTTACATTTTTTTGTTGTGTTTCCTCAAGAGGAATTATGATTCGACAATTTTTACAAATGTTATTGCCCTTTTTATTTAGAATAGTATATTTTTTTTGTCTGGATCTCCTACATACACATGATATAAAATTGTGTTTTCCTGCTTGAAAAAAATATTAGAATAATTTATCAAAAGATATTGCCCTTATACATAAATGTCCATCTGTAAATCCTTAACCTCACCCTTAAACAAATTTCGAGCTTATTAGATCAAGACTTTGCTATGGCATGAAATTATACTCCGTGGAATTGTGATTGGATAACTAATCTTGTATTTCAATGTTTGTTTTCACTTGATACAATTGTGCATTTCTCTTAGGAATGGGACCGATGTATGTATTGTTTAAGCATGCAGTATTCTCATTTAAGCTTATCTCCTATATTTTCAGAACTAATTTCCTACACCATTAAATTAAGTCCCTTTTTTTGGTAATTTTTTCCTACTTTTTCAGTACTTTTTTAATACTTTTTCAGTACAAATTTCCTACTTTTTTAGTACTATTTTCCTACTTTTCTAGTACTTTTTTCCTACTTTTTCAGTACTAATTTCCTACCTTATTGGTACTTTTTTCCTACTTTTTAATTGGTACTTTTTTCCTACTTTTTCAGTCCTAATTTCCTTCTTTTCAATACCATTTTCCTACTTTTTTGATACTTTTTCAGTACAAATTTCCTACTTTTTTAGTACTATTTTCCTACTTTTCTAGTACTTTTTCAGTACTAATTTCCTACCTTATTGGTACTTTTTTCCTACTTTTTCAGTACTAATTTCCTGCTTTTTCTGTACCATTTTCATACTTTTTTTGTACTTTTGTACTTTTTTTGTACTTTATGGACTTACCTGTAAAAGTACTAAAAAAGTATAAAAGCACAAAAAAAGTACACCATCAATTTGGCCCTGTTCACTTTATACTATTATTGTACTTTTAATGTACTTTTTCTGTACTATATTTGTGCTTTTTCTGTACTTAATGAAAACAATAAAATGTACTAAAGGTATACTTTTGTTAGACTTTTTTTGTACTTTAGTACTTTTTTTGACTCAATTTGGAACCGTGTTGGAATATCGGTTCCAAATTGAGTCAAAAAAAGCATACTTTTTCTATGCTTTTTTAGTACTTTTTTCCCATACTTTTTTTGTACTTTATTTCGGTGTGGGAATGCTTAGGAACACGGTTTTGTTTTTAGATGAAATACATTGTAATCAAATGGACACCGTGAATCCTACCCTACAAAAATGTGTATATTTCCATTTAGAAACCAATCACATATTTTACAGCAAGCTGTTTTATTAAGACTCAGTCACCAAATTAATATAAACGTGTTGACATTTGTTTATTAGATATTTTCAATGTTACTTTCAGGAAGAAAAATGGAGGAAACAGGATCCAGATGAACGAAGAATCAAATTCTTGCCTCAAAAGTTTGAGAGTTTACGGAAAGTTCCAGCTTATCCCAGATTTATCAATGAGAGATTTGAACGATGTCTCGATTTGTATCTTTGCCCCAGACAAAAGAAAGCAAAGGTTAGTGCTCTCTGCATCATTTTAAAATTACAATTTGTTACAAGGCATAGTTTTTGTGTCACCTGTGAAGCATGGCGGACACTTAGGGATCACTTTGTCACTGTGTCGGCAAGGTCAGTCACACATCAGTTTTTCCAGACTTTTTTCCTTACTGTTTACTAGTGATGGGCCAATGATCGAAAATAATTGAAATTTATTAAAAAAAACAAAAACAAAAAAACAACAATCATCTATGACGATTTTGAAAAGGCAATTAATTGGAAATTTCTGAAATGTTTGGCTTTGCAAATTTTTTGTTTTGTTATGAACCAAGAAATAGTTGATCTATTTCACTGATATATTCATTGGTCGTTTACAAGTGATTAAGGAGATTTGAATATATTAACAACTATTAAATGCTTTGCTTGTGTTAATTATTGAAAATAGTGATAACAAAGGCTTAGACATGTAATATATGTTTTTGAGATGTTCATATTAAATTTTCTGCAAAAGGACAATACTGTGCTAAATTTAAAAAAAACCGATTATAAACAAGTTTCCGATTATCGATTCTGAAAGTGAAACAGATTCCCTTCACTACTGTTTACCACATCAGTTTGTAACTAAGTTTTTAGTTCAAATCCTGTATCAACATTCCATTTTTTCACTGGAGTAATATTTTTAGTTCGAATCCTGTATCAACATTCCATTTTTTCACTGGAGTAATGTTTTTAGTTCGAATCCTGTATCAACATTCCATTTTTTCGCTGGAGTAATGCCCCTTTGCACATTTGAAATTTTTTGTAATTACTAGTTTCTTTTTTTCCCTAGAACTTGCTCGTCAATTTTTTTTTTCACTTGTTATGTTGCTTTATTATATAAGGTTTCAGATGAAGTTTGAACCCTGTGTCTGAACCCCATTTTTTGCTGGAGAGCTGGCCCTTTTCACATTGCCAATTCACATTATTAACTGTTTTCCTGATGTCTTCGCTACTGCTTGCCACATCAATTTAGTATGTGGCTTTTTCATAATGATTTACAGTTTGAGGTGGAACACCGTGTCATTATTCTATTCTTTTGCTGGAGTTATGACCCTTTGAACATTGCAATTTCACATGAAGTATCCATTTCTCTGAGTTTATTTCACTACCACTTACCACAAATGAAACTCTGTAGGGCTTATTCATAAGGGATTACAGAACAAGTTTTAAATCCTGTATTAGTTTTCCTCATTTTGCATGATATATCGATGCTAATAATTGTTTTCTGTATTTTTTTTTAACGAAGTCGTTACCATGTCAATTTCTAATTCTAACTTTGCATAATGAATTAGCAGTTTGATTTGACATTCTGTGTTAGTATTCTTTGGAGTTATATGATACATATACACTGTTCTGAAAATCATGGCACCACCCACATATAACCTCAGGTATTGTTTGGATGTTAGACTCCATCAACAAATCCACAACAGCAAAAAGCATAATGCTTTTATATGGAGACCATTAAATTTTCAAAATGACACTCTTTCAATTAAATGACCGCAGGTGACACATCTACTTATGTGGAATTCTAGTATTTTTATACCACATGGTGAACAGAATATGTACATTATGTAAGTTGATAGGCATGAATTATTAGCTCACCTACCCATACGCCCAGTAGTGGGCTAGTAGTATTGAATGATGGATTTTTTGTATGAAATTTGTTCAAATGAATTACTTTTGATCTAAATATATTACCTTGGCCCACTTCCAAAATAACCAGGGAGGCCAAGTGCAATGATATCATTAGTATGCTGGAATAAAAGACTTTAGTTTGTACAAGTAAATGACCTTGGCTGTTTTTTCAAGGTCAGTGGTGTCAAATGTGTTTGTCTTGTAAGCTAGATTGAAAAGCTGAGGGTAATTGAATGTTTTCATCTTTCATAATCTGATTGTGATATATTATGTTTGAAATGTTCCAATACATATTTCGAAGAAGTCCTAAACTGTTTTTGTAATAGCATCAAACATTTCCTAAACGTTTAGTATGTGTTACCAACTGTCAGTGAGTATAATAAACAAAAAACCTTTTAGATGAATATCAACCCAGAGGACCTGATACCTAAACTACCCAAACCAAAGGACCTACAGCCATTCCCAACAACACAGGCATTGGTAAGTGTATGACAACTGTATTCTGTGAAAATATCACCACATTGTATTTCATTTTCTAGTATTGAATCATCACAAAGTCATACTTTGTTTTCTCATATTGAATCCCCATACTGAATCAACACAATCTCATACTTTATTTACTAGTATTGAATTCCCATACTTAATCATCACAACGTCATACTTTATTTTCTATTCTACCATGTTTGCTATGCAACACCATTTTTGATTAGTTTAAACCATGTATTATTTTCCAATAATACATGCTCGTGTCAATAATACACGCTCGTGAGTCACGGCTGTTACAATGTTATCTAATGGGTTAGTCTATCCTCAACTTTTTATCACGACGCGAGTTCGAATCCTATGAAGGCCGCTTTTTTTTTTTTGAATTTTCAAAATCAATACCATATGATAGATGTTCTTGATTGTAGTACTGTAGTGCCTGTAAAGAAATGTATATTTCATCAACAAAATAATGCAATATTCAAGAAATAAATGACAAGGTTTTCCAGGGGTTTCTTTGCCGTTTTTCTATTAGAAAGAGGTAGATCTCAGAACTAAACAGTACATGGTAGAATAGAAATAATCAATTTTGACTCGTGTATTGTTGCAGGATATACAACTCGGACTTGGATATTTTGCAATTTTAATTGATAACTCAGGCCTGCGGCCTTCGTTATTAATTTAATTGCAAAAGATCCTCGTCCTCGTTGTATATCCTGCAACAATACACGAATCATCGTTAATCATTTCTTAAGTATTGAATCCCCATACTTAATCAGCACAACCTCATAATTTATTTACCAGTATTGAATCCCCATACTTAATCACCACAACCTCATACTTTATTTACCAGTATTGAATCACCACAACGTCATACTTTATTTACTGCGGCCTTCGTTATTAATTTAATTGCAAAATATCCTCGTCCTCGTTGTATATCCTGCAACAATACACGAATCATCGTTAATCATTTCTTAAGTATTGAATCCCCATACTTAATCACCACAACCTCATACTTTATTTACTAGTATTGAATCCCCATACTTAATCAGCACAACCTCATAATTTATTTACCAGTATTGAATCCCCATACTTAATCACCACAACCTCATACTTTATTTACCAGTATTGAATCACCACAACGTCATACTTTATTTACTAGTATTGAATCCCCATACTTAATCAGCACAACCTCATAATTTATTTACCAGTATTGAATCCCCATACTTAATCACCACAACCTCATACTTTATTTACCAGTATTGAATCACCACAACGTCATAATTTATTTACCAGTATTGAATTCCCATACTTAATCACCACAACCTCATACTTTATTTACTAGTATTGAATCCCCATACTGAATCACCACAACCTCCATCTTCGCTAGCCAAGGCTTCTGATTACGTTACACTCCACGAACCCTTGGCAGATATAGGCGTCAGTTCTGGCCCTCTAGCGGTGATTCGAAATTACCACCCTTCACGCATGAAATTTTCGACCAATCAAAACAAGCGTTACCGATTTACTTCATCGGTGATGTTTACAAACACACATCGAGGTTTGGTGTCATTTCGATGAGATATGTGATCAATGACTTATATGAATTGATCAAACACTGCGAATGTTCCCCCCAAAGGTTGTGATTTTTGTATTTAGGTAAAATGCCATGACATAGTCGGCAATGTAGCTCTGTACTGGGTGCCGCATTTTTTGTTTACTGCGAAACCAAGCCAGAATGTAAAACGCGATTTGATTGGATGCCCTGGGATTCCAGGGCGCGACGGTTTGAACACGACTATATCCGCCAAGGGTTCGTGGAGTGTAACGTAATCAGAAGCCTTGGCTAGCGAAGATGCACAACCTCATACTTAATGTACAAGTATTGAATCCCCATACTTAATCACCACAACCTCATACCTTATTTACTAATATTGAATCATCCGGTCATACTTTATTAACTAGTGTTGAATCATCATAACATTGTACTTTGTTTACTGGTATTGAATCCCCATACTGAATCATCACAATTTTATGTTTATTTACTAGTATTGAGCCCCCTCCCCCATCAGGGTATAATTTTGTACTTTACATATTAACAGGTATACATGGGTCACACCAGCATTGTTAGATGTATCACATTAGATCCAAGTGGACAGTGGCTTGCCTCAGGTATGTATCTTAACAGTCATGTCACCCCTTTTACAGTAAATTTGTTTAAAAACAGTTGAAATCAACTTATAAACATCACATACTTTGCTTTTAGCCTTAACTCTAAATATTTAACAATTTGAAAGCGTGGAAGGCTATGAGTTCTGACCTCTGTCTACAGCAGATCAAAGACATTAATATTCATGTTCAGCTTGAAATCAGTGGCAATAAAGACAGGGTAGCTATTTTAGGTATAAGACACTTTTTTGTGATGTCACATGAATACCTGCATATTCTATGGTCACTGTATTAATGTGAGAATTAGCTAATGTGGGAATGATTGAAATCCCCAAACAACCAATTCATTATGCTTCTTTACCTAAACTCACAAACGTTTGCTTTTAAACCAAAGAAAATAAAAATCTTTGACTTTAGATCAGTTGATTATCACATTATAATGCCATACGAAATCTAGATACCAGTAATATCAGCCTAATTAAAATTAGACTTGTAATGTCCACTCCTCCAAGATATTCTACAATACACTGCTCATAGAGTATTGTAATTTCCACTCCTGCATGATACTATACAATAAACTGCTCATAGAGTATTGTAATTTCCACTCCTCCAAGATACTCTGCTGTAACAATACACTGCTCATAGAGTATTGTAATTTCCACTCCTCCAAGATACTCTACAATACACTGCTCGTAGAGTATTGTAATTTTCACTCCTCCATGATACTCTACAATACACTGCTCATAGAGTATTGTAATTTCCACTCCTCCAAGATACTCTACAATACACTGCTCGTAGAGTATTGTAATTTTCACTCCTCCATGATACTCTACAATACACTGCTCATAGAGTATTGTAATTTCCACTCCTCCAAGATACTCTACAATACACTGCTCGTAGAGTATTGTAATTTCCACTCCTCCAAGATACTCTACAATACACTGCTCATAGAGTATTGTAGAGGAGTGGAAATTACAAGTCTATTTAATGCCAGTAATATTGGAAAACCATAGGGAGTGATATTATCATTAATATAGGAGACTAACAGGTACCCCCGAGATATTATCATTGATAAAGGAGACTAACAGGTACCCTGAGAACACCAGGTGACACCTGTTAAGTAAATACCTTTGGATTTGATTAATCCGGCAATAATTACTATACCTTTTTGTGTACTTGCATTCTAGCGCATACCAGGTAACTGTATTTAAATAGCTCAGTGCCATTATGAATTTATCCATTAGCGCACTCAAAATACTTGCCACTGAAATAAGATTACAGCTTTAATAATTATGTGCATTTACAGTATTTTCACAGTGATGAATATCACCAATATCTTGTTTATAAATCAGTTATATTCTTGAGAATCATGGAATACATCTGTCTTGTAAAAATAGAGATTTCCATTTTATATTTGATATATTTATGAAAAGTTTGCTTTGTACATTTTAGGCTCTGATGACAAAACAATAAAATTCTGGGAGGTGAGCAGCGGTCGCTGTCTTAAAACACTGACTACAGAGGATGTGGTGAAGAGTTTGGTTTGGAATCCTAATCCTACTATAAATCTGGTGGCTGCAGCAGTGTAAGTATTAATCATCGGGTCATCTGTGTCTATCCATCCATCCGTACGTCTGTCAGTCTGTCTGCCAGCACTTTTATTTTCATGTAATAACTTGAGTTCCTTGAGTCGATCAAACTCAAACTTCATACAGTGCTTTCTTATTGAAAGAGCTTAGTATACTTAGAATAGCTTTTCAGCATCAAAATTCAAATGTCAAGGTTGCTGTTACTAAGCATAGATAATCAAGTCACCTTCCATGGAAAATCTAGAGTTTGGCCAATCTAACTCAAACTTCTTTCAGTACTTCCATACTTAAAGTTTTTTTTAGAATTGATTAAAATTTTTAAAGGTCCAAGGTTAAAGGTCACTTAAGGCTGATCAATCTCAAACTACATGTTCATGATAAATGTCAATGTTAGCGATATGGGCAAATAGCTTCTTGATGATTATGGAGGATATATAGCCACATGGTGGGGCCCTTTGCTGACCTATCAGTGTTCTAGTTATATAGCTGTTAATGAATTCCCAAAGTTTGATACTATAACCAAGATTTGGAATAACAAGCAAAGTAAAATCTACCCAAGGAGAAATTCCCCAAGAACCAATGTCCAATAAGTTCAGGATGATACCTAGTGGTAAACAAAACTCTCTTAAAAAGACTAAATTCAGAATAGATATAAAGGAGAGGAGCAAATCCTGAAGCCAGCTTTCCTTACACTACTACTGTATATTTCTGTAGATCCTGTAGATTAGAACTTCTTTTGTATTAATTACCTGGATTGGGAAAAGTTATGAACACTTTTCATTTTTCCTCAATGGTTGATATGAGGGGTTCTGAAAATCTATTTAAAATGTGTAAAACAATTTGTGCTTTGTTCTAAATTTCAGGAGCCATTCAGTGTATCTCATAAACCCAGGTCTGGTCGACAAATTGGTTGTAAATAATACAGACAGTATGCTGGAGTCATTTAAACCAGGAGAAGATGCTGGAACAAGTAAGTAACATATTCTGAATTAAACTTGCTGATTTAATAAATCGAATTGAACATCTCAGAATGAAAGCTCCTGCACAAGATAATCATTAGGCTGCCCGAACACAGTATAATAAATATGGTGCTTTTATTAGCCCACCATCTGATGATGGTGGGCTATTCAAATCGCCTTGCGCCCGTGGTCCGTGGTCCGTCCGTCCGTCCGTCTGTCTGTAGACGCATTTTGTCCGGACAACTCCTCCTAAACCACTGGGCCGATTTCAATGAAACTTTACACAAATATAGAGGACCATGTGTAGATGTGCATGCCACTTTTTTTCCCTCTTAATTATGGTTGCTATGGCAACTGGTCACTATCAACAGGTTTTCTAATAAGAACCATAACTTTAAGTTTTTCCGGACAACTACTCCTAAACCGAAGGGCCGATTTCAATGAAACTTCACACAAATATAGAGGACCATGTGTAGATGTGCATGCCACTTTCTTTTCCTCAAAATTATGGTTGCTATGGCAACTGGTCACTATATTACTGGGTTATCTTAGTTGGCCTCTAATTATCAGTTCCAATTCACCATTGACTCGTGCAGATTGCGGGGGTATTAGTCAGCCATCCTGGCGACAGTTCTAGCTGAATTAGAATTAATTTGGGATAAATGAAATGCACACTTAGTTTGTTTCTGTTTTTGTTAAATTTCTAGTCATGTGAGGTATGCATTGTGAAGTGTGCTTTATTCCATTGACCATAACCTGCTGGAGGTTTATCCTTAGATTGATCTTAATAATTTGCTTTAAAAAAATCTCCAATGCATTGTTGAATATTTCTGTAGAAATTAAGTTTATAAAATATAAATATTGGGCAGAAATAAGCAATTATGCTCATTTCTGCTCTTTAGACACCTTGTTCTTGTGAGCAAGTCTGATGGTAAGGCATTCATGGTTCACTTTTTGTGCACATTTATTCTAAAAGCTTCTTCTACAGAACCATAAGGCCTAAGGTTTTGAAGTGTTGATTGTTATGGAGAGCCACCATAATAAATGTTTTAAATTTTGTTAATTCATGGTTGAATTTTTTTTTCTGAACTTTTACCAACTTGCAGGTAAGAAACCTCCTGTTAATTGGATAGAGAGTGAAGGAGAAGATTATGAGGCCGGATATAGGCTTAAGCTTTCACATCCAAAGGTAATACTCTAGAAGACTTATAACACATACTTATGCATGTACTGTTTGTATCCATATGTTTACTGGTAAATAAATTGCATAAGTATCAACATATTATCTGCAAATCTTTCCAAATTTCTAGATCTGTTAAGTCTATTTAAGATAATAATTGTTAAAAAATATACCAGAAATAGTTGGTTCCAAATTAAGTAGGTCTAAATAAACAAAATTATTTATGATTAACTACACAATTGTCATAATAATCATGATTCTTGAAAAATATATGCACACAAAATTAGTCTTAGAATTTTAGCTGTATCTCCATTCAAATTCACCCTGTCTTGCGTGGTTTTCATCACACTATATATAGCTAGCAACCTCATATTTTTGGGGATTTCGATCAGAATTTATATAGAGGTAAAGTTTGATAATGACTAGTTTTTGCTTCAGAATTTCAAGGTCATTGTCACAATGACTATTTAAAGAAAATCATCATCGAATCCAGGATTATCTCCGAACGTCATTTCTCTAGAGATTACTAAAATTAGAATGTAGAATCAATGTAGGTATCAGTATTTTGTGTTGTCCTTTTGTGATTTCCTACTGGAGTGTGGATACCATAAGGGTATTCTGGTGTCCACTCCAGAGTACTAACTAAACAAGAACAATTTCACAGAATACACCAGCTTCTATCCACCAGCTACAACTTCTCGAGGGATTTTGATCAACATTATAATTAGGTTAAGTATGGGAATAAGCTCTAAGGATTTTTTTTGATTCATGGTTCCATGTTCGGGGTCATTTTTATATATTTGTCATTGTAATGTTTTGATGTATAATGTATATGTTAATTAACTAATTGTAAATTGATATTTATGTAATGTAATGTTTTGTTGTATAATGTATCTGTAAATTTACTAATTGTAAAATGATATTTATGTTCGGTATATCTACATAGCATGTTCCGAATAAGATTTACCTGTATTCGCTAGATCATATTCTATTGTATTGTTCACCATGTATAAGCTTGTCATTGAGTGGCCGATCACGTGCACGAGCTAGTCGTATTGAAATGTAGTCATGCGTAGCACACCTTTGATGTCAGTCAGGAGTACGGCTATATTGTTTAGGTTACATTACGGGTATATAAGGTCGGAGAGTTCGGTTCTTTGCTCTCTTCCGCTGGGGTCAGAACAGACAGAAGGTCTATAGGTGAGACATGATTGATATATAGGAATGCAGTGAGGAAAACGCACTTCGTCAGAGGTCCAGTATTGCCATAGTTAACAGTATCGGGGTTGGCGCGGACGCCGGGAAATTATTGGCGTAAGGGGTATCGCGGACGCCAGGGGTTTGGCGGAAGGTTGCCAGGGCGCCTAGGGTCGTACTGTTGGGCGTGGATGACGGCGAAGTGAGTTCCTCCTCATTAAGTTTCCCTAGCTTTGCTATGAGTTACTGCAGTATATGATTATTGACGCCAGCGTAACGCCCGTATTTTGCCAGAACGCCAGGTAGCGCCGGGCGCATAGACGCCTACAACTCACTCAGAGCCGTACTCCCAGTGTTAATGTAGTATGTTTGAAGTTTGTTCCATGTCATGTCCTGCTAATATATGTAATTAAATGTCTTATATCTGTACGATCCTTGTTGTTGATTTCGTTAACAAAAACATTGACTACAAGAATACGCCAACTTGGCAGGGAGACGCCTTGAGGAGTTTTAACAGCTGAGACAACACTTCCCGGCAAAAGGAGATAATCCTTTACATCATCAATGATACTCATTTGCTTTGATGAAAGGACAGTTGTAGATAGTGGACGCATTATGTATACTTTGTTGTAAGAGGTTTCTACAAGGAATAATGTGTTAATTGTATTTTTGTCGCAGGAATTGAACCAGGTGACATGGCATGCCAAGGGAGACTACTTTGCGTCTGTGATGCCCAAAGGGGACAGCAATGCAGTCATGATACACCAGTTGTCACGACGAAGGTCACAGGTGAAATAACTTATTCCTTATTCGTAGCTCCCTAATTTGTTACTTCAGAAAATATGATAAAATCTCGAACTATCCTGTGTTTCATTCATTGATTCTTGAATGTGGTCACAACTGAAGTTCTTGAAATGTGTTATTTTGTTTTTGAAAAGCTTAACATCAATGTCTTGCCAGCTGCTTACTTAGCAATGCCTTTTCTGCAGCTAAGGACATGAAGGTCAATTTTAGCTATTTATATATCATGAGATGCTGGGTTGAGTATTGCAGTCATGTAACTATGAATTTACGCAAATCACCATGGAAGAAAATGATTGTAACATTAATAAAATTATTCAATGTTTTACTTTGCATTTATTGATATTTTAAAAATTTCCTTGATATAAATTGATTTTCCTTAAAATGACTGAGGGGCATTGATTGTCATGCTTCTAAGTTTACATCTATTTTTTTTAGAATCCGTTCTCAAAATCCAAGGGCCTGGTGCAATGTGTCCTTTTCCATCCACTCAGACCTTTCCTTTTCGTGGCTGTAAGTATTGTTTTAAATATTCTGATACAATCAGATGGTGAACAGTATTGTGTTATAGGTTGATTAACTGTATTGTTGTAATCAGAAAAGGACTTGTCATATGAAATCAATTAAAAATTTAGACCAACTCTGCAATACACAGCTGTAGAATTATCATATACATGTATTACATAAAAAGTGTGGTTGGTTATTAGGATCCTACATCAAGATGCAGGTGCCCTGTAATAATCATGTTTGTCTGTCCATTTCTCTATCTGTCTTGTCCCTCCATTCCAGACGATGACTTCTAACTGTTGAGGATATGTAGATGAAACTTATAGCATAATTGCATCACTTAAAACTTATGTGCTGTACACTGTCATTAAATCACTATGGTCTTGATTTCAAGGTCAGAGGTCAAATAAGTGCAAATTTTACAATATTTTTTTTGTCTGGACCATAACTTCTGAACCGTTGAAGATATGTTGATGAAACCTGTGCAATGTACTGCTGTTAGGTCACTCTGACCTTGACCTCAAGGCCAAAGGTGAAACAAGTGGGAATTTTACATTAATTGTCCAGATCATAACTTTGAAGCCGTTGAAGATATGTTGGTGAAGTTTGAAGGATATTTGCATAACCTAAAGCCAATGTGCAATGCACTGCTGTTATGTCACTTTGACCCTGACCTCGAGGTCAAAGGTCAAATAATTCTAGATAATTCAATAATTTGTTATAATGGCCATATATTTGAAACTTATAAAGATATTTTGATGAAATTTAGAGCATACTTGCATCACTTGAAGCTTAAATCAGTGCACTGCAGTATGTCACTGTGACCTTGACCTCAAGGTCAAACAAGTGCATATCTTTCAGCAATTTCTAGTTAATGTATCGTGGGTTAAGTAGCATAGTAGCATGCCTCCGTAAGTTGAAGTCTATAATTTAGATTGTGTCACATTTATTATTATTGATAAAGTTACATATCTCCTTAAGTTGTATGATGATTGAGTTTGTTTTATTTGTATAGACCCAGCGATACGTTCGTGTATATAACCTGCTAAAACAAGAACTTTCCAAAAAATTGATGACCAACAGTAAATGGGTGTCCAGTATGGCCGTACACACAGGAGGTAAGGATATTCACCCACTTCGCTTACTTTAATATGAAGACAATTTTTTGATGAATTAGATTGGTATCAACAAGAAAGCCCTCCTAAAACAAGTCCAAAAAGTAAAACTTGGTGAATGGATAATTTCTGGATATGTTATAGTGAAAAAGAACAATGAGCAAACTTAAGATATTTATAATAAAGTGACGAATAAAAAGTAGAGTGAAGGGGGCTGTAGAAAAGTAGTGAATGAAATATTATACACTGCCTTCTATAAAAACTGTGCATGCTGTTTTGAAATGTTGAAATATAATATGTACATCAAAAACGTTTAACTTTGCAATTTCTTGAAGATTATTCCTTTCCCAGTGACAAATTCTTATGAAAATAGTCCACCTCTAAAAGGTTCAAGGATGGTCAAGACCTCTTTTCCAAGATATTCCAAAAATGCATAAAACCCCATTTTACAGACATGTACTATTATATATATTACACTTTATGAGAAAAAAATTTGATGAAAAAATTATGGTATTCTACAAAAATATGCTCTGGTATTACAATATTTTACTCTCAATTTTACCATACACTTGTATTTCTAAAAAGACATGAAATTGTGGAAATGATGCATTTTGAGGATTTGTAGATCATCAATATCCATATCAACTGTTAATAAACTATCGTAAAAGTACCAGTATTGAGAAGTTATCAAATGAAAATTACAATATGCATCTTTTGATATATCAGATTTACTGAATTTCAAAATATTTTCTTTAAAGTGTACATGTGGAGGAACTTTTTAATGGCATTGTATGATGTCTAGTTATCATATACAGTATGTAGAATAAGGATGATTTCTAGATATTGTATATAAATTTTGAGAAGAAGAATCCCTTTTCAATTGATGAAGAAATAAGACATCATCTTATGTGATTTAAGACAACATGTTCTTACTAATTTCCTATTTCAGGTGATAATTTGATAATTGGAAGCTATGACTGCAGACTCTCATGGTTTGATTTGGATCTATCAACAAAACCTTACCAAACACTCAGGTAAATTCACTTTCCTTATTAAACAAAAGTGTGGATTTGATTTCCTTATGCTAAAGTTAATTATGTATATTATTTCACTTTTCATACCAAACACTTGGATGATTTCCTTGCAAGACTTTGGCTCAATATCCTAATAAAAAAAAATGAGTACATGTATGTGATTTGACATCTTAGTGTATTGGATTAGGCCACAACCTTAAATGATATGGAATTATAGAGGACAACCTCACAAAACACTCAGGTGATTTAAATTTCCAATTGTTTTGTACAACATTTTATTTGAGTCAAGCATCAAGATCGATCTTTGATTGATTAGTTTAAAAAAGTATTTCAACTGATGTGATTAATTCCAAACTTTCAACCAAGCCAGGCCATTGCACATTATGTCAAAGTAAGGTACCACATCCCATATTTTTATCCAGGATTTCTATTTTTATAACACTATTCTAACTTAATCCTTTATTTGTAGACACCATAAAAAGGCTCTGCGTCAAGTGTGTTACCATAAGAAGTACCCTCTGTTCGCATCGGGTTCAGATGATGGGACAGTTATTGTCTGTCATGGAATGGTTTACAAGTAAGTACATATTGTTTTGAATGACTGTTTTTGGATTTTTTCACAAATCTTCAAGGACATTTTGTGTTTAAAAAGAATCTACGATATGATAAGAGAATTGTTTTCTCCCAAATGTTAATGCAATCAAGTATGCAGTATATTTTGTGTTTTTAAAGAGTGGATACCAGATTATATGGTAGAGAATTGTTTCTTCAGAAATCTTTGGATTACATGTATGCTGTACATTTTGTGTTTGAAAGAATACATATTCTGGAAGTTGTTGTTTGATGATGTATTCTCGATACATTTTGTGATTTGAAAGAATTCATAATTTGGTAAAGAATTGTTTTCCCCTAATTTTGTGTTAAAATGCATATCATGTTAGAGAATTGTTTTTCCCTAATTTTGTTTTAAAATGCATATCATGGTAAAGAATTGTTTTCCCCTAATTTTGTGTTAAAATGTGTATCATGTTAGAGAATTGTTTTCCCCTAATTTTGTTTTAAAATGTGTATCATTGTAGAGAATTGTTTTCCCCTAATTTTGTGTAAAATGCATATCATGGTAGAGAATTGTTTTCCCTAATTTTGTGTTGAAATGCATATCATGGTAGAGAATTGTTTTTCCCTAATTTTGTTTTAAAATGCATATCATTGTAGAGAATTGTTTTCCCCTAATTTTGTTTTAAAATGCGTATCATGGTAGAGAATTGTTTTTCCCTAATTTTGTGTTGAAATGCATATCATGTTAGAGAATTTTTTTTCCCTAATTTTGTGTTAAAATGCATATTATGATAGAGAATTGTTTTTCCCTAATTTTGTGTTAAAATGTGTATCATTGTAGAGAATTGTTTTTCCCTAATTTTGTTTTAAAATGCGTATCATGGTAGGTAATTGTTTTTCCCTAATTTTGTGTAAAATGCATATCATGGTAAAGAATTGTTTTCTCCCAAATCTGAATATAATTTCTTATTTCTGTTTTCCTCTTTCAGTGACATGTTACAGAATCCTCTGCTTGTTCCTGTGAAGATGTTGAAGGGACATGGTGTAACTAACGGCCTTGGGGTGATGGACTGTGTCTTCCACCCCAAACAGCCTTGGTTATTCAGTGCAGGTTCTGACAGTACTATCAGACTTTTCTCCTGATTCTCCCGATTCCACACAATGTGATAACATAGACATTTCTGAGGTTGTTGTCATGGTATACGGCAACTTGTCAAGGTCATTACAAATGATTGGACATCTGAACAAGACAGTGGCCATGTCAGGATTATTACTTCATCAGTTCTTTATTAGGTTACAGAATCAGACACTGTACTGGGGTAGAACTAGGCACCTTACCAAGGACAGGATTGGACAACTTCAGAGTTCAAGGTCATTAAGATAAAACCAGAATGCATTATTCAGCGAGAAATACTGCCACTAGTATTGTGAATGAAAATTCATACTCTTTTTTTTCTGGTGCAATTGCTTCAATGTATGATGTTTCTGATGTAGGTGCTGATACTCTTCATAGGGGTATCCAAAGGTTAATAATTTACTATGAACTTTCCAAGAGATGTTTAATGTATGAACTAGAGATGTATAGGATTGGCTGTTCTTAGTGATCTCACTATAAACTGAAATCTCTAGATCATGAGCCAAGGATGAAAAAAAGTTAAATAAAACTAATTAACAAATGACCAAACTGAAAATATTTTAGTGTTGATTATTATAGATGTTGAACATCATTGGTATGTCAAAATTCTTAGGACTAGTCAGACTGTTAGTACAATTCTTTATAATTAACTTGTTAATTGAGAAGTTATTTACAATTCACCGGGTAGAAAGGGTTTTGTTGCCCGTAAATGTCATTTTATGTTCAGTATTCATTTGTTATGAAATGAAGATAAATGTATATAGACTCAGCTAGTGTTGGGTTTATCTGCATGCATAATCTTAAATACAGACCTGTTACTGCCACTAAGTGAATATGTCTACCAGTATCGGACTGCCAGTTAGTGAATATGTCTACCAGTATCGGACTGCCAGTTAGTGAATATGTCTACCAGTATCGGACTGCCAGTTAGTGAATATGTCTACCAGTATCGGACTGCCAGTTAGTGAATATGTCTACCAGTATCGGACTGCCAGTTAGTGAATATGTCTACCAGTATCGGATACATCTATGTAAATTACTGGTATATTTTAACCATGTTGGAAATTATTCTGCACATTAATTTGTTATTTCATTCTCAACTATATTTATGTAAAGCAATGGATACCAAGATGATGCAGCTTTGTCATGACAAACTGTCTAAAAAGCTGATACTTAATAAAATGTTTATATGTATAGAATGACGTTTTTGTTTCATTTCTAACTTGTTCATCTATATATAACCTGTCATCACAATTTATTTGTGTCATTTTACTTGTAAATAATCTTAAAAGGATGTTTGTGGAATTAACATGTCTACAGATGTACATCCCTACTCTAAAAACAAGGTCATAACTTAAGTCAAGAGGCTACCTGTCAATAAATAAAATGGAAATACATAATAAAATGATAAGTGAAAGAGGCCTGTATGTGCTGGTCTGTTGATGTCTCGGTGGAGGAATCCTAGGTGGATACTAGAATATTATGTAGAGCTCCATAGATGAGAGGTAATGAAAGCCACGTGAGTGATGGAGGTTCTGCACCAGGGATTCCGTGGGTTGGTAGGTTTTTATTGAGTTGACATGTTATGGTTGGCTAGGCTAACTGTCATCAGATGATGATGGCTGAGCCCCACAATGCAAGCCCATCAGGCCTCTTATGAACATAGAGACTACATGCATTTATGTTAGCCTGCATGCATAATGTATCCTGTCCTAATAAAGACTGTACTTAAAAGTAAACATGCTTTTTAAGTATCAATTATGATTTTGATCCCGTCATTTCTGGAATAAAACCAAACCAGATGTAGATTTGAGGCCGAGACATTTTGGTTTTGCATTGTTTTAATGTCCTATCGACAGTAAAGGTCATTTAAGGATGGCTTCCTTTGTGTGCGAGATGCATGAGCGTGGTGAATGTTTGTGAGTTTGGGGAGGCTGCAGTATGTTCACGTTCGTCTCCTTGTGATAGTGCAGAACTGGTGCTGACTTTATAGTGCTACCTCAATGAAACTGCCGAAGACACCCAGCAGGACACCGAGTTACTTTTTACATTAATAATCTAGCAACACTGACATTTATCCACAATATGTTACTCTGGATGCCATGTGATGGAACTTCTATGTGTGTGTACTGAGGTATCATCAGGTTCAAGGAGACCCTACCTCAAAATGACTTTCCATTGGGGCGATCATCTCCGGCAGCAAACAACACGATATGAAACTTCTCAAATCTTGTGACATATTTCAAACTGAAATTTTCTTTTACTAATTTCCACTCTTCTTTTCTGTTTAGTTAGATTAGTTTGGTGAAATTCAATTAATCCAAGTATTTCAATTTTTGATGATTTCTTAACATTATCAATCAAAAGCTTTGTTAATTGGACAACAAGCTATATATATATATATCGATATTCTGGCCACATCACCCATTTTGGACAGTTACCTGTACAATGCCCTATGACTTCAACACTGGTAATTCCCACTACTGTGCTTCTACTACTCTGCCAATACAAGAAATTTAAAACTCAAAACACACAAATTAATGTTCTTGTATATTTATTTACATTTAGTTGTAGCAACAGCTGCCACTACGTTTAATGATCGACTGATTGAGCCAGTACTACAAATATTACAACTGATAGTCACAACACAAATCATTACTTTATCATAACCATCTGTCTGTTTGGGATAATCTCATACACAAAACGATACAAATTCACACACCTTAAACACTTTATACAATGACTGTTCGTAATATTATACGAAGATTATGAAATCAATCGGGAACATATATAACACTGATGAATAATTCATAAAAACTAGGTACTTGTTCTCTCTGTCTGATGAATAATTCATAAAAACTCGTTACTTGTTCACTCTTTCAATTTTGGTAGACAATGAGCCATGTTTAAACATGTCAGTGAGTTTATTAAGTCAGATGTACCATTTCCATTGAAGGAGGGGCAAACCATGATTCTTGTCACTATTTATCTTGCAAAAATTTAGCTCCAACATTTAAACCTATAATCTTTATCAAAGTTGGGAAGGGTTAATTGCTGGCAAATAGCATGTGTTGGAATTCTACTGTAATGGACAAATATTTTTATTACGGGATGAATCCAATAATTATACATGCAGTCAAACCTCATTATCTCAGACCCTGATAACTCAAAGACCCTGCTTAACTGGAGGTAAAAATTCAGTTCTGATAGCAAAAATATACAAATACTGGGAAGTTTTCCATGACCCCACCGACTTCGAGATAACAATTAAAGTTCAACTAAAAAAAAACCAATTTTCCTGTTACATTATGGTGATGACAGATGTTACATATTTCTATCTGATATATAAACAGTATTAAATCAATATTTATGGATATTAACGAAAACATAACCATGTACATTTATACAGAGCTAAGGAAGTCCATGTGAGCAAGTTTAGAATCCAATCTGAAAGTTAAATTATGAATATTATGATTATTGTCTAAGAGGTTTTATTGCATACACTAATATATAATTGTAGATGTACAATACCATCCAACTATACCAAACGATTCACAAAAACTACTGCATATAGCATGCATTATCTTCCAAGTTCAAATTGGATCAAGATCAATTTAAATTTATTCTTTCTCAATATTTCATAACTATTTCCGTAGTAACACTTACAGCAGACAAAAAATAAGAAATAACATTAAGATAAATACTTCCACAACTTCCATCTGTTAAGCTAAAATACCACTATGTTCTTTTCTCTTGGGAATGGTAAACTACACCTTCCTAGATACACACTCATATGCAGTATATAAGCAAACCACTCGTACTGTATAACATGAAACTTATGATGTGTATAAACTTTCATTGTTTTTGTGGTTGCTTTGTAAACACGAATATAAATACAATGAATATTGTCTGTATTATTATTATATTATTGTTTGGAAGTTCTCCGAACCACAAAAGAAAGTACATGTACATACAAGCATTTCATATTTTAAAGTACATGTACTTGAATATTACTGTTAGTGAGATTCCTAACACAAATAACATGTTTTAATGTATAAAATTTTTTTTTGTTATATGATGATGATGGCGGATAATAGAGTTATATGGAGCATATGTGTAATATGTCCATACTTGATGTACATGTATAACCTCATACTATGAAGTTATGAACTTATAATCTCATCACGTTTCAAACAACACACAGACGTACATCTCAGTCCTGATCAGGGAATGTTTATCTCACATGCACATATGGAGGTAACAAGATAAACCATGTCATCTTTATCTACTTGTCACTCTTTCCACCTTTCTCAAATTTCTCCAGTATCTTCTTCACTTCTTCATAAATGCTGTTGGGATCAGACATATTGGGCACCTATCAGAACAAAACCATAAAAAAATTAGTTCTCAATTTTTAATGACCTGTTTATTTCCACAATTTACAAGTAATACACCACTTGTATAGTCAAACTTTGTTGTCTCAAACTCTGATAACAGGAAGACCCTGCTTAACCTGATGTAAAAATTCAGTTCTGTCAGTGGAAATTTTATATAGAATATAATCTACCCCAAATACTCGGCATATCAGGAAAGTTTTTTAACGACTCCACTGACTTCCAGATAACGAGATTCAACTGTACACTGTATAATTATTTATTACATATTGGCCATGATTTAACTCCTAGATCACCTGTGTAAGGATTTATCATTCAAAAGGGAAACCTTCTGTCTCATCCAATCTGTCTGTCACCTTTATGTGATATCTGGCACAAAATGATGTTATAATTAAATTTATAACCCACAAGGGAGGTAAATTCAGATCTGTCCATGCAATTATCAAAAATTTTAAAACTAAATTATGTAAATGTGTATGCATGCTACTACTGTATCCATTTGTGTTCAAGATATTGACTTTATCTCAGTCAAGGCCTGATATTCTGTACCATATAATATCATTTAAGGTGAATTACCTATACCCGGTTCTGTATTTGACCTAATAAGTGCACTGTCTGCTTACAAACAAGAGGCCGAGGGCCTTAACGGTCATCAGACTCTAAAGACCCTTATACTATTGTAGTATGCATTCTCTGTAGCAAGTATACTGGCCATGTTGGCCATCTTGGATTTTGGATCAACACAAATAATAATAACACTTGATCAGAACCATCTCAGGATCATTTCTGGTAAGTTTGAGCTGAATCCCACTGGTGAAACTTGAGAAGAATTTGAAATAGGTGTTGTTAAGGAAAACCATGATTGCACTTGTAATCATGTTACAAAATGGCTGCCTTGGCTGCCATGTCAAAGTTTTAACGAGGCCAAAAAATAACAACACTTTGTTGGCTCTCTATCCTTAACATCCTTACCAATTTTCAGCTCAATGGCACCAGTGGAACTGGAGAAGAAGTTTAAAATGTGTTTTTCAATATGGCTGCCATGGCGGCCATCTTGGATTTCTGACCGACCCGATAAATAACAACACTTGGCCAGGACCATCTCAGGATAATTTCTGGTAAGTTAGAGCTGAATCCCACCGTTGGAATTTGATTAGAAGTTTAAAATAGGTGTTGTTCAGGAAAACCATGATTGTGAAATCATGTTACAAAATGGCCGCCATAGCTGCCATCTCAAAGTTTTTATGAGACTGTAAAATAAAAACACATTGTTGGCTCTCCTTCCTTAACATCCTCACCAATTTCCAGCTCAATAACACCAGTGGAACTGGAGAATCAGTTTAAAATGTGCTTTTCTTGGATTTCTGACTGACCCGATAAATAATAACACTTGGTCAGGACCATTTCAAGATCATCTCAGGCAAGTTTCAGCTCAATCCCACTATTGTAATTTGAGAAGAATTTTGAAATGTGAAAAGTTTACGCACGGCACACGACGACGGACGAAGCATGATGACTGATGACTATAGGTCATCCTGACCCTTTGGGTCAGGATGACCTAAACAAGAGGCCCAGGGGCCTTAACGGTCATCTGACTCTAAATTAAAACCCTTATATTATTGTAGTATGCATTCTCTGTAGCAAGTATATAGTGGCACTGTTGGCCATGGTGGCCATGGTGGCCATCTTGGATATCTGACCGACCCAATAAATAATAACACTTGGTCTGGACCATCTAAGGATCATTTTTGGTAAGTTAGCTAGAGCTGAATCCCACCGGTGGAATTTGAGAAGAAGTTTGAAATAGGTGTTGTTCAGGAAAACCATGATTGCGCAATCATGTTACAAAATGGCCGCCATTGCTGCCATGCCAAAGTTTTTACAAGGCCGAAAAAATAACAACACTTTGTTGGCACTCCTTCCTTAACATCCTCACCAATTTCGAGCTCAATGGCACCAGTGGAACTGGAGAAGAAGTTTAAAATGTGTTTTTTAAGATGGCGGATATGGCGGCCATCTTGCATTTCAGACCAATCTAAAAAATAACAACACTTGGTCGGGATCATCTCAGGAACATTTCAGGCAAGTTTCAGCCTAACAGCACTGCTGGAACTTGAGAAAAGTTTAAAATGTGCTTTTCAAGATGGCGCCTATGGCGGCCATCTTGGATTTCAGACCAACCCGAAAAATAACTACACTTGGTCAAGATCATATCAGGATCATTTCTGGCAAGTTTCAGCTCAATAGCACTGCTGGAACTTGAGAAAAGTTTAAAATGTGCTTTTCAAGATGGCGCCTATGGCGGCCATCTTGGATTTCGGACCAACCCGAAAAATAACAACACTTGGTCACGATCATATCAGGATCATTTCAGGCAAGTTTCAGCTCAATAGCAATTGTGGAACTTGAGAAGAAGTTTAAAATATGTTTTTCAAGATGGCGGCTATGGCGGCCATCTTGGATTTTGGACCGACCCGAAAAATAACAACACTTGGTCGGGATAATCTCAGGATCATTTCTGGCAAGTTTCAGCCCAACAGCACTGGTGGAACTTGAGAAGAAGTTTAAAATGTGTTTTTTTTCAAGATGGCGGCTATGGCGGCCATCTTGGATTTTGGACCGACCCGAAAAATAAAAACACTTGGTCGGGATCATATCAGGATCATTTCAGGCAAGTTTCAGCTCAATAGCACTAGTGGAACTTGAGAAGAAGTTTAAAATGTGTTTTTCAAGATGGCGGCTATGGCGGCCATCTTGGATTTCGGACCGACCCGTAAAATAACAACACTTGGTCGGGATCATCTCAGGATCATTTCAGGCAAGTTTCAGCTCGAAAGCACTGGTGGAACTTGAGGAGAAGTTTAAAATGTGTTTTTCAAGATGGCGGCTTTGGCGGCCATCTTGGATTTCAGACCAACCCAAAAAATAACTACACTTGGTCACGATCATATCAGGATCATTTCAGGCAAGTTTCAGCTCAATAGCACTGCTGGAACTTGAGAAAAGTTTAAAATGTGCTTTTCAAGATGGCGCCTATGGCGGCCATCTTGGATTTCGGACCAACCCGAAAAATAACAACACTTGGTCACGATCATATCAGGATCATTTCAGGCAAGTTTCAGCTCAATAGCAATTGTGGAACTTGAGAAGAAGTTTAAAATATGTTTTTCAAGATGGCGGCTATGGCGGCCATCTTGGATTTTGGACCGACCCGAAAAATAACAACACTTGGTCGGGATCATATCAGGATCATTTCAGGCAAGTTTCAGCTCAATAGCACTAGTGGAACTTGAGAAGAAGTTTAAAATGTGTTTTCAAAATGGCGGCTATGGCGACCATCTTGGATTTCGGACTGACCCGAAAAATAACAACACTTGGTCAGGACCATCTCAGGATCATTTCAGGCAAGTTTCAGCTTAATCCCACTGGTGGAACTTGAGAAGAAGATTGAAATGTGGAAAGTTTACGCACGGCGCACGGCGCACGACGCACAACGCACGGCGCACGACGACGGACGAAGCATGATGACTATAGGTCATCCTGACCCTTCGGGTCAGATGACCTAAAAAGCAGAAAAGGGTATGCTTAATAAGAGCATGCAAGGGAAAAGTTTGTATGTGATATTTGGGTGGGAAAAAAAAGTAAAAACTTAATTTTCATTTACATAAATGTACCTTACTTTATAAAGAAATCCTAAACATGATTTATAAGGAATTTTTTATGTGTTTCAATTAGCACACTTATCCACTTTTCCTCACAAAAAAGGTTGGGGTACGGTCATAGGGACATGTGTGGTTATTAGGTAGAGTACAGTAACATGCATTGCTATTGCTGAAAAACTTTTAAATGAAATAGTTAATATCCGCAATATCCTGAACATAGTACATGTGTATTGTCTTTAGAGGAAGAGCCTATTTATAAACTTGATGACCAGAAGTTCCTAATACACCTACCTTATAATTCTGGTCAATGTATATTCCAGCATAAAGACCAAGGGCAAATGTAGCCTGTAAAAGTAAAGAATTCCTGATATAATCATCGGTCAGTTTACAGGGAAAATTAAATACTGTATGACAATTAGCAAAATACCCAATGGCTAGTATTACTAAACTGTTATAATATCCAAAAGTGTCACTGTTTTCAAAGAAAAAACAGTCCAATCAAATAACAAGAGGCCCAATGGACCTGTATTGCTCATCAACTTCTATAACAACTTTGAAGTAATTGATCTAGGTCATTTATGCAAATACTTAGTTGATTACCACTTTATTCAAATATCAGAGAGACTAGCTAGGTTTATTCATGTAAACAAATTTCAATATACCATTGGCCCATTATCAGGTACCCCAGTTTCTTGGCTATCAACAAATCAATGGTTCAAGATTTTTACAAATTTGACCCCCTATGACCTTGAATGTAAGTCAAGGTCATTCATTTGATCAAACTTGGTTATCGGTTATTGTTGGGGTAGTTAAGCTAATAATATGATATCTAGTGCGTAGTTCCAGAAAAGAAGTTGTTTATAGCAAGATAGCCAAATATACACCTTTAGGTCATGCCTCTCAACTCTGTAAGGGTGGGGGTTAGGGGACCCCACCATTAGTACAAGTCTGAACACAGTGTTTTTCTGGATCTCAACAACAGGCACTGGCTTTTTATGTATGGAATTAATCAAATTCCTGTTAAATTTTATGAATTGTATTGTGTACCCATACTTTCCCCAGAGAAAAATTATTCATCTTTTTTTTGGATCCAAAAATAATACTTTTTAATTTGACCCAGATGAATGAAGTTGTTGCCAACATTAGTACAGTAGTTGAGTTTTAAAATGAAATTACTTTGGGATCCCTAAATGTGAGATGTTTGTAGCTGTTCACTGTATATGTAAGGGTTATTGTCTTTCAAGTACCTTTGTGCCCTTATTTGCCATTAAACCTATAACAAAACCATCATTTTTCAGGTAGTGTAAACTTAAATTCAAACATTAATTTGATATAAATTTCACATCATTTGAACTTCAAATGAGGGATTGAGGGGATGGAGTCACTAAGTCTAATAACAAGTAGTAAAATATTTTGTTGTGTCATTATATAGTGAGCATAATTTAAAGACAACAGTCAACAGATACTAGACACTTGAGATGTGCAGCACAGATAATAATATATGTAATATAGGACATGAAACAATATGTAAACAAGTATTTAAGAAAGAAATTAAGGAACTCCATGAGAGAGAAGAAATATAATCAAGGAGGTCCAGAAGCGTATAGCTTATAAAAGGCAGATGACTGATATAACTGTTATATAACACAGTCCTTTACTGTAGGAGCATACATGTGCCAAGCTATCAATCAAGTGCTTTAATGTATGGGAAAATAGATAAAAATGCACCTTTGGACATGGAGAATTAAAAATATCTAGGACAGGAAACGAACAATCATGATTTTGGCCTGTATAATACCCAAATCAGCTGGTACAGAAACAAATACAAAACTGTTCAGTGGCACAGGGGCATGCACAGACTTATAAATGTATTTTCAAAAATTGTTATTTTTCAACTCTTTCCGTAATTGTGTTCTTTCCGGATTCCGTACCGGAAGTAGTTATTAGGCTCGCCCCCAGAAGTTTAAACAAAATGGCAGACTACATGTGCATTTTCGGTGTGTTGTTTTTTCATATATAAACAGAAAGGTTTGTGTTACCTTTGTACATAATTAAGAAATATTCAATTAAATAAGATATAGATGTCAGATTGAATACTCCGAAACGTCCTGGACTCCGATATCTAAAATCAAATGTAGCAATTAAGCCGCCATATAGTTTACATATTGAGAAAATATCACCATTATACTCTAACGGAGAAACATGTAACCCAAACAAAATGAAAACGAATTTATCAACCAAAATGTTTGTTTCAGAAGTTTTGGACACATTTTATTTGTCATTGCATTGGATAATTGTAAATGTTGGGTGATGTTTTTAACAAATCAACACTTAAATAACGTCAACTTAGCCTGTCGACTATATCATATAGTTGACAACGGGGAAGAGGGAGCACATTTTTATGTCGACTATAGTCGACAACGATACTGAAAGAGATATATAATACTAGATATGCCCCTGTGGTTCAGTCGAGATGATGACTGAATCGCTATCATTTTCATCAATCTGAACTTCTTTTTAGATCTCAACAGTTTCAAAGATTCATGAATTAGCTTATAGCAATTATAGACAAATTGGTCCCTTTTGCACCAACCCTCATGGGGGGGGGGGGGGGGGGGGGGGATATAATGAATATCTCATTTATTCATATATGTCAGGTAGGTGTAATAAATGTCATGCCCGATTTTAGATTTTATTGCGTTTGTGCCAAAATCTTAGCAACACCAAACGGTTTCGTAGAATTCCAAGTTTTCATATATAATACTGTAGTAGTGCGCTAGTGCGCTCTGGCCAGTACACCAAAGTCAGGGCCAGAGGAAACTCGGGCTACAGTACAGTATGGCATAACTTTATATTATAAGCTCACCTTAATTTTGGTCCTTCCGGCCAGGTGAGCTTATAACATCTAAGATTACAAATACACGTGAGCATGTTTCATGGTGTACACTTTTATGTTTTGAAAATATTGGTTATATGTTTGCATCAGATACAGTATACCTATGCCTATGGTGTTGACCGCGGATATATATGGATATGCATTATTATTGGCAATGACATAGCAACTTGTCTAACAAACTTGAAACGGTCAACAAGTAAACCACAAAGATATACAGATTAAACTTAAAATCTAGATAGGATAATATATAAAACACTATGAAGAACACACAAATATCTCACCAGAAATTTCAACATGACGACTTTTGTCTGTTGATTTCGACGCTGATCAGGTTGCCGCGGTCCTACTAATTACAGCCCGGTGCTGCCCGGTACTGCCCGGTGCTGCCCGGTACTGCCCGGGGAATATATATTGACCGCCCGGGCTTTTATTTATATCCAAACACTATTTAACCTATTATATATGGATAGATGGTAGCTTAATCAATAATATGGCAAAAAATGGTGAAAATATATTAATATTTGACAGAGTTATAGCTATGTGAAATTAGCGATCTCGCAACCTAGCGCTCGGGATGAGCCATAATCTTGTTATTTGCATTTATACGTCCGCCCGGGCTTTTATTTTTATCCAGACACAATTAAAGCTATAATATATGGATAGATAATAGCTTTATCAATAATATGGTAAAAAATTATGAAAAAATATCAATATTTCACAGAGTTATAGCTACGACCTCGCAACCTAGCGCTCGGGATGAGCCATAATCTTGTTATTTGCATTTATACGTCCGCCCGGGCTTTTATTTATATCAAGACACTATCAAAACTATGATATATGGATAGATGGTAGCTTAATCAATAATATGGTAAAAAATTGTGAAAATATATCAATATTTGACAGAGTTATACTTATGTGAAATTAGCGATCTCGTAACCTAGCGCTCGGGATGAACCATAATCTTGTTATTTGCATTTATACGCCCGCCTGGGCTTTTATTTATATCCAGACACAATTAAAACTTTAATATATGAATAGATAATAGCTTTATCAATAATATGGTAAAAAATTGTGAAAAAATATCAATATTCCACAGAGTTATAGCTACGATCTCGCAACCTAGCGCTCGGGATGAGCCGTAATGTTGTTATTTGCATTTATACGACCGCCCGGGCTTTTATTTATATCCAGACACTATTAAAACTATAATATATGGATAGATAATAGCTTTATCAATAATATGGTAAAAAATTGTGAAAAAATATCAATATTTCACCGAGTTATAGCTATGTGAAATTAGCGATCTCGCAACCTAGCGCTCGGGATGAGCCGTAATGTTGTTATTTGCAATTATACGACCGCCCGGGCTTTTATTTATATCAAGACACTATTAAAACTATGATATATGGATAGATAGTAGCTTTATCAATAATATGATCAAAAATGATAAAAAAAATATCAATATTTGGCAGAGCTATGGCTATGTGAAATTAGCGATCTCGCAACCTAGCCGGATTTTCTAAATCGCCGTAACTCAAACAATTTTACAGATATTTTCATAATTCTTTTTGATTTCACTTCCTTGACCTATACACTACATGTTCTGTCCATCGGTGGGGATATTTAACCACGCATGAAAGCCCGGGCGGTAAGATGCACGGCCGGGCGGTAGCCAAATACCAATTATAACAATTATAAAAAGCCGGATTTTCTAAATCGCCGTAACTCAAACAATTTTACAGATATTTTCATAATTCTTTTTGATTTCACTTCCTTGACCTATACACTACATGTTCTGTCCATCGGTGGGGATATTTAACCACGCATGAAAGCCCGGGCGGTAAGATGCACGGCCGGGCGGTAGCCAAATACCAATTATAACAATTATAAAAAGCCGGATTTTCTAAATCGCCGTAACTCAAACAATTACAAAAATTACTACTCGCGTCTATGGAGGGTTAAAAGGGACATAATTATATGTTTAACTTTTCTTGTTTGTTTAACCATTTAACTTATTGTTTTGATTATTGTTCCTTTATCTTTTATTTTTTCATTTCTTTATTTTTACATCGTGATAAGTGTTGATATTAAATTTCTTTTATTCAGAGGTAGATAGTTTGTGTTTCTTTGTTTCATATTCCTATTGCTGCAGACTGATGCTATAAACTAAGTAAAATTGTGTTTAACAATTTTAGATATTAGTCGGCTATTTCTATTTTGTGACCAAAAACTTTTATTTAATATGTCATTTTTTCAGTTTCTGCTTGATAGTTTTATGGTTTTCAAATTTAGTGGTTTAATATCGCATTTTCTTCTTTTCCTATTTGGTTATTTAAGTATATTTTGTTTCACAACAACAATGTAAGTGTTTCAGAATTATGTCCCAAAAAACCCTTGGTGCATTTTTTCAACTATTCTAACACCAGGGGGCAGTAAAATCTAAACATAAATATATAATCACGGGGCGCTCCCCAACAACCACCGACTGGTAACTTCATATTATGATTTTATCAAAACGGTTAAATCCTAGGCATTGTGCTTATTAGATATGTAATTATTAGTATTGAGACACCGTTTGTGTACCCATAAAATGTTTCTTTTTGACGATTTTTCCGTGTCGTTTTACGACATCGCTCAACTTTTGTGACGGAAGTGGGTCAATCAGCTGTTCATCTTTTCGATAACAAATCTAATCTCTTATGGAGTCGTAGGTTTCCAGTAGGTTTCCTAGGTCTAGTATAAATGTTACGTGTTCATTCACGTTTTAGAGACAGGCGACGTTTAAATATGTAATATTTTTAAATGTCTTTATTGTTTGTTTGTTTAATGAAATTGCTGTGTCGTTAGTTTATGCTTTGATGTCTTGATCAGCTGATATTTGTTTATGTTGTGGCGCAAAGACATTTCGAGAATCATATCTCGTACACATTAGCTAAGTACGATGACACGAACTTTCAAGGAACTACGTATACTGTACATGTACTTCAGTACACTAGCAGTATATTAAATAATTCTTTTTCAGTAATAGAAGTTTTTTTCTCAAATTCTTAATGAAATATAGATATGTTCTAATTAATGCTTTAAATTTTGACAGTGTCAAATTATATCATCTGTTGCATTGATCAGGGACATATATATTATACGTCCCTGCATTGATTAACAAATGAAATAAGTTTTCAAATATATTTAAACCCTTCACTTTTATGCACCAAAGAAAGCAATATGCAAGAAAGCTGTTCTGACAAATTTTAAGCTAAAATATTGTCAATTATTATGTTGCATTAGGAAAAATTGTGTTGCTTTGGGTGTATAGAAAGATGTCATACATTTTTTTTTATCTTTTAAAATTAAATCAATTTCAATTTATTACAAAAAATTATTAGATAGAAAATTATTTGACAAAATCAAAGAGTTACCAGGTTTTAGCTATCACAATTTTACAAAATAGTTTACTTTGAAATTTCATGAATTAGTAAATTTTCAAATATCTATAAGTTGCTTTATTATCAATTCCATATCAACATATTTCAACCCTTCGCTTACAAGTGCCAAAGAAAACCATGTGCGAGAAACCTGTTCTGAGAAAATTTTACTAAAATTATGTTGATTGTTATATCACATAAGTTAATTAACTAATTTAGGGTGTGGAACCATGTTGTAGTTTTGTCTTTTGAGTTTGTAATCAGTTTCAACTTATCACAAAAGGTATAATAGAAAACTACTTGTCAAAATTAAAGAATTGCTAATATTTTGTTAGCACTATTTAAAAAAAAATGGTTTTTCTCCAAACTTTCATCTGCGCATAGGTAGCAAGTGGTAAATTTTGAAATATCTTTGCTTTAAATATCATTCCAACATATTTCAACCTTTCGCTTACATATACCAAAGAAAACAATGTGCAAGACACCAATTCTGACAAATTTATACTTAAGTTTTTGGAACTATTATGTATTTACTGTGTTCCACTATGTTAAATTCAATGTTGGGGAACAAAGTAGTTTTTTTTTTTTATCTTTTGAATTTAAACTTTACTTATATAAAGGTATTATAGAAAATTATTTGACAAATTCAAACAATAACCAGGATTTAATGATAACCATTCTACAAGATAGTCTTCTTCATAATGTCATCTCCACACAGGTGAAACACAGTAACACTACAGTAGGACTAGTGTACATGTAAATAGTTTATATGTTTCCTTTTTTTAGGCCAACACCACCATATGCAAACATTTACATTAGGAAGGGTGTTACAAATTGTTGGCCAAAGACTGCAGTTAATTTCCCTCTATATTCTACTGAAGAAACAAATTCAGGATTTTGAAACTTTACATAAAATCTGGTTTTAATTTCATATTGTAGAACTATTTTCTCAATATCAAACTATTTTGATATTGGGATAACACCATTTTCTTTTATTTTCACATCTTTTACAATTGCAACTGTAACAAATAAAAATTAAAAAGTTTTAAACAGGTACTGAAATTGCAGGCCTTAGACCGCAAGTAATTATCCTCTATGTTCTACTTTAAAAAAAAATTCATTAAAATGTTTTTGAGACTGCATAAAATATGGTTTTCATTTCATTTTGTAGAAGTACTCTCTCAATTTCAAGCCATTTAGATATTAAGAAACAAATTTTCCACAATTTTCACTTCTTTGGTACTATTGCCACTGTAAGATAGTTAATTATTTATTATTGAGTGGCCGAGTGGTTAAGGTGTCATGACACTTAATATCACTAGCTATCCACCTCTGGGTTGCTAGTTCGAAACCTACGTTGGAAGTTAACTGGCCATGGTACTGACCGTAGGCCGGTAGTGTTTCTCCTGGTACTCCGGCTTTCCTCCACCTCTAAACCTGACACGTCCTTAAATGAACTTAGCAGTTAATAGGACGTTAAACCAAATACACCAAGTATATTAGTATTATATATATAGAAGAAGTATAGTTTGAACAGTTATCCTGCAGAAGAAAATGGAAGCTGACAATCAGTCCGGTATGTGCTGTCATGGTTATGTCTTTGGACAAGACCACTTTACCCTTTTTGTTCTGGATGGCATGCAATGGGCCTCTTGTATGTTGTTCTGTCAGGTAGTCACCAACTACTACAAGGAGACCTAGCCTCAGACTTAAAGATGCTACTTATTTTTTAGAATCTTGGCAAACTGGTCTACACTGCTACCTTACAAGAAGTTTAAATCATTTATTTGAAAAGAAAATATTATTTATTTTGCTTGGTAAGCTCCATTTCCTGGATGGCTTGTGGACAGACAGGTCTCCTGCATGTTGTTCAGAGGTAGTCACTAACTACTACAAGGAGACCCTGCCTCAAACTGACTCAGCTGGCTATTCAAAGGGTGATAAACAAAGCTAACAAATAACAAAGCAAATATATATAAGAGTAAGAGATAATTTGCCACTTAATTTTCAGAAACTCCAGGGCAAACTGGTGTACACTGCTACCTGATAAAAGGTTGAAAAAGTTTTTTAAAAATAAAAATATTATTTATTATGCATTATTAAGCTTCCTTTACATGAATTATTGGTCAAATTCACATAAATAATTTAAAACTTGCTAATTACTTAATTTTCATCTGTGATAGAAAAAGGGAGATAACTCGCTCACCTGTTCTTGATATTAAATTACATGGGTAATAAGATATTTCCCTAAAGTTATATTCATGATCGATCAATTATCGATATGATGATGATTGATAATGAACTTATTAGTGATTCCCAACACTACTGAAGAAGTTTTCGAATAAAAAAAATTAGACAATCTCCCAATTTGCTTGACACGGACCACTGAGAAAGACGCTTGATACTGACTTTGAACTATGGGGAAAGTCCCGAAATGAAATTTACAATTTAATATATTGCAATATTCGGCAAAATCATCGGTTGATGGAAGTCTAACCGTTAACATATCGAAGTCTTGGAACTGGCAGTACGAGCGCTGTATGATCAATCTAATTAAAATCTAGATGGTCATTATCACTACACGTTTCTCATGTAACGTAGTGAGAATGACCATCTAGATTTTAATTAGATTGCTGTATGATATGCGGAACTACGAAAACCAGTCTAGTACTTCGAGCTCTTGGCCTACTGCCTGTGCCATTCAACCGGAGCAGACACGAAAAAACGGGCTCGGTGTCGTAAACACTTTTTTTAAACTAGGATTTTATCATCTGAGGATATAATATTGATATTATTTCGAATATTAAGGATGAAAAGCAGTGAGTGTATAATTTAGGGCCAAAGCTTAATCCAAACAATGATGAAGTGTTTCAGTCGGGCATTGGTAGGAATTTGAGAGTCACTGTTGCCATGGCTGCTGTAGGGAGTAATCCTTACTTCCGAAGCGATTGATTTGAGCACCCTCTGGCGATAGAATGAAGATGAAAAATTGCATAAGGGTTTTTTGGGACATAATTCTAACTTTCTATTTCTTACTTTTTCCCCTTTCTTTCTCTCTTCATTTTTAGTTTTCATCTTTCATGTAACATGTTTTAGCAAAAATAGTTATTTTACAAGTTGTAATATTGGAGAACTTTAAAGTTTAAATATAAAATCTTAACAACAGTATAAAAAAAACAAAAACAAAAAAACAAAATGCACAATTGAAGATAAAATGTTAAAATAAAGAGTTTTGAATTCAAAAAAGTAATAACGTAAAATGAAGCATTAAAATTGTGAGAAATAAATCAGTAATGACAAATAATGAGAAGTTGCAAATAGAAAAGTAAAAAAAAGTAAGAAAAAAGATTGAAAATAGTATGTTTGACTTATGTCCCTTTTAACCCTCCATACGCGTCATGCATTCTTTCAATTCGCTTCGTGAAAAATAAACTATGTTTAAAGCTAAATTGCCCGCCTGAACATATAATTTAATAGAAATGTATGCTTAAATGATGAAGGTTTTGAAGAAAAATTGAACAAATATAGAAACAATTAAAATTTGCCTATGAACTACATTCGTGTACAACGACCCGGAAGTGAAATGTTGAACTTAACCGCCATTGTTGTCTCTACATTTTTATCGTGTACATATTTAATCGTTTTGGTTTCCATAAAAAATATCACAGTTACAGTTATTTTCAAGTCGAATTAACTTTTTTTCCTTTTCTATTATTTTAGATTGTTGTATAATGTGCTTTGCAACTGAACGCATATGCTTTTAAAATTATATTATTAGTTTGTGTTAGATACAGAACAACATAATAAATTGTAAATGATACAGAAGTACATTGAATGTGATATTAAATCATATAGCCACGATCTATGTAATAACTCAAAATGTTTAGTGCAAAAATGCTATATATGCATGTATATAAGGCTAATTTTGTCCAAGTTATAAAGTGAATATCAAAGTGGTAATTAAAGTATGGCTTATGACCTGCTGTTATGCTTTGTTGAATATAGAAATTAAATTATTTCTATTTGAATTAATTAATCTCTATTTCATATTGATAAAAAGATACATCTAGATATCAAAAACTGAATACAAATATCTCTTTAATAAGGATATGGATCAAATATGAAAAAAAACGCATTTCTATTTTAATAAAACAGATCTATATATAAAATTGTTATATAGAATATAGGAATTATATTGAAAGTTGTGTGTTTATGCTAGTTTGTGTGCAATCATAAATGTACCATTTTCCTTTAATTCATCGATATACCTTGATCTCTCCCACCTTCACTCTCCTTATTTCCGCTTTTCTCATTAAATAATATTGTAAATACTTATCAATATTTAAGTCATCTTATGATGTATATATATGTGTAATAATAGTATTAGGAAAGGGCGTCTATATTGTTCATGTAAGTTGTACAAAATCCATTTGCTTTTAATGGCAATTATGCCAATATGATATATTTAACCTAAATTTAACAGGTCTATAGAAAACTTTTTTTTATAATAATATCAATGATTCTTTCGTTGTTCTTTGTTTGCACAAGATTCTTATATTGAATAATAAGTTACATTGATATATGTAAGGAATAATTCGGGGTTTTTTTTCTTTTTTATTTATTTTTCTTTTTTCTTTTTTTTTTGGGGGGGGGGGGGGGGGGGGGGGGGTGGGGGGTCGTTTATTGATGTGTAAAATGCATATTTTCAGATATTTTAAATTTTAAATGGTGCAAGTTTTTTCAGTTTAAGTCGAACAACCATTAGCGAACGGGATTTAGCGCGATGTGACCAAAAAAAAGATACATGTATAACTGAGAATTTTGGAATGTTTACAATAAGAAAACCATCCTTCTGCATTTCTGACACATAGACTTATTTTTCTTATAAGTACACAAACACACGAAGAGTATAACACACATATGATAACTCAGTCCGAAGAACAACTCATCGCAACTTCCGAAATTGTTTTGACGTATATTGATGATAAACATTTTTTGTTTGTTTTTGTTTTTAAGTTTCGCAAGCTTTACAAATTAACTCAAGACGTTGATTCAGAAAGAAATACATGTATATATCACATTTATATGTATATCACTTAATATTGAGTCACCAGACGATTTATGCAGAGCGATGACAGTCATAATACCTATATCATTAATACAAATTTCATTTTTTCTTAAAAAAAACCCTAACTCTGATTAAAACCATTGACATCATGTTTCAAACAAAGGTAGTTACCATCATATATATATATATATTGTCGACTAAAAGGTGTGATGTAAAATGAAGTTAAATGTACATACCTTGACATCCTTCCAAATCACAAAAAAATCTTAGCTTAAGAACTTCTGAAGCTTGAGTTTCTTAACAGTGAAATGTATATAATATAAATTACAGAAAACTGATTCAAGTTCGAATGATAATGTTTGGAACAGACAAAAAGAGATATATATATATATCAGAGCGATCTTAGAGGTAAGAAGTTTTGTGATAACGGCTATCCTGGAGTAGGTATTGACAGTGAATCTTCGTTTGAGTAAAGATGCTGTCAATGGTGATGGCCAGTAGCTGATTGATGATCAATTGGATAGTAAGTCCGCTGAATTCTACTGCTATGCAAAATTACCACGTGATACACTTGCCCAATCGTTTTCGAGGCACGAATGTCACGTGTTATAAATGATGCATGTATATTTCCCAATTACAGAAAACATACCACCCAGACAAGGTGACGCCTCTTTGCATGATGTCGGTTGGTGACAATTATTGCTTTAAAACAACAATTCATAATATTATGTTCGTAAATAACAACCGATTTCTCTGCTAACTAACACGTCAAACAAGACACTTTCAATTTAGTTAAGACACAATATATATGTCAAATAAAAAACGTAAATCATATGTCTAGGTTCGTTTCAGGGTAAACAATGCCAAATTTATGATTTAAAGTCTGACATATTGATAAAATTGACGAAAACATGAAACGAAGCGTGTATGCAGGTGGAAAAATGGTCGTTATGAATTATAATGAAATGAATATACAAATACTCTGCAAATATGGGATGGCAGTCATAACTTTGTGAATAGGATAAATATTGTTTTAAATGATTGTGTGTGACATTACTAATTAAACAAATGAATTAATCAATTACAGAGTCCCCCCTCAAAACTCAAGATTTTAACAAAAATGATAAAGAGAGGTATAGGAACAGTATTTCGAAAGGTATTGGACAGTTACATACGTTTTGTTTACATTGTATACTTACTCTGTTGAATTATCATTTACATTTATGGGTAGTGCTTACATGAATAAAGTCTGAGGTACTTGATAAAATAAAGTTGGAAGTGGGGGGGCTTTTGTCCTGCACTCGTATTTGAATTTATATAGAAGTGGTTTTTGTCTAAGAGCTAGTGTACATATGTGCTCTTATTTACTCCGATTTAATAAACATATAGTTACACGTATATGTATATATATATATATATATAACGACAGTACAGACAAGTAACTTGTAGAAATTTCGAGGCAATCTGCCTCTTTATCAAGACACAGGTAAGTTACACACATATAGACATAGAACATGGAACAGTTACACAAATATAGTGGGTATAAACAACAATAGATATCGTTATGTTGTGAAAAACGATCCCCCTCGGCCGATAATTAATTTACCGAGGGCCTATTATGATTAATTAGAAAACATCTTGGTTGGTGTACAGATGGTAAAAGTAAATAAATAATATAACTAAAAGGTTTAACAAAATAACATCGCGAGTTGAGTCGATGTGATGGCAGCGCGAGCTACGAAGTGAATGTTTTAACATGTCAAAATCCATATATAATTTTCATCAAGCTTTTAATTGAAGTCTAATGCCAGAAAACATAATGAAAATTTTTTGCCATAAATATTTATATCACTGTTGAAACATTTCTATTGTGAAAATATTTTCTGATGTTTATAGAATACTTTATTACATTTCATTCAAAATATGGCATTTTCACTATATACAAAGCACAGTTTCTTTGTATATTATTTTTGTGTCTAATTAATTTTTCTTTAATAGCAATAAATATTATTTAAGCTAAAGTCTGTCCATCTCGTACGAATTTTGATGGGTGACTAATAAAGACCATAATACTGCACTGCTCCATACATGCTGCATGACGTATATGACCTTGCTTTGTGACGTCATCACGAAAGAAAGGCAAACTGTGCAATCAAAAATGAATGTTGAAAAATGAGCTGAGAAAACGCAGAAAAGGTATTTCCGATGTAGTGATAATTAACTTAAAGTTGACACAAAAAATATTTTCTTTTCAACTACGTTTTCATGAGTACAGCATTTTTCATCAAAAATACAATATGATTCAAATCCCATAAATATGATTTATAAACAAGAACAGAAAAGCGGTCTTCTTGGAATCATAAAGAGATCACAATTTAAAAGAAATTTTCTTTTAGTTGTTGCATCAATAATTTGTATTTGTTACCTTCCCCTGGGAATTAAACAAGTTTCATATGAAATCATACAGAAATAAATATCAGAAAAATATTTACTCAATTATGATTTTAATTCGCATATATTTACATCTCTCCCTTCTTCAGCTTAGTAAACTCTGGCTGTGTTAAAATTACCATGAAGCAATGGGAAATTGCTCGGCGGATTAATAAGCGCGGGAATCATAATCATGACCTCGTCTCTTTTGTTTAAATAATATTTATTCATTAATCAAAATAGTCAATACATGTACAAATATTTTTATGGGGTGGGAAAACATGTTTATAGAGCTTATATTAATTCCTTTCCCATTTACATACAAAGGCAAATATAAATCTTCGGAACTGGGACACTTTACATCGATATGAAATGAAATAATAATATTAATTGCTTACGATTAAAACCAATAGACATATATATATGTGGTGAATAGAATTAAAAGCAGAAATAAAGGACAGTGACACCTGTAAATAAAATTATCTTATCATTATACATTCGATAGATGACATAAAGGGTTAAAAAATGTCAGCTAAAACGTTTACTTAGCTTAATATAATTGTGTACTGTTAAGAATATTTTATCATTTTTTTGGTGTTTGGAATAAATATCCTTTCCCCATAGCAAACTTTTTTCAGTGAGTATAATATCTAACTGAAATAAGGTATTTTGTCTAATAATGTTGTAATTGTCACACGATAGTAAAACATGGTAAGTACTTTCTACTAATCCACAAGAACATAATGGACTTTCTTCTAAATTTCTTATGCATAAATGTTGTTTAACATTACTATATTTGGGCCTTAATCTTGTATGTAAGGTTTTAAGATTTCTCTTTTTAATGCTAAAATAATTGGGGATTATCAGTTTTTCCTTTTGTAAAAAGCCTTTAATCATACTGACAGACGGATTTTCTCGAATGTCAATTGGTAATGAATTCCATAACTGTATTGAGGCATTTAAGAATGAGGTTTTGTAAAACTGAGTTCTGCAATTAATTGACAGTAAATGATTTGAATTTCGTGTGTTATGCCTATGACTATCTGATATTTTACCTGGAATAAGATCTGACAGATAAAATGGAGTTTTCTTGTGATACATTTTATGAAACTGTACAATTTTGTGATTTTCCCGTCTTTTAAATAATTTTTCTCAGCCCACATCTTTATAAAGGACTTTCAAAGGACTGATCAACGCAATTTTACAGTTCCTATATCTGTGTCAATACCTCCTGTGTTTAACAATCATAGTTAATTCGAGACCGAAATTGTGGTGTGTTTATATATTAATTGATTGAAAACGTAAAATGAATTAAATAAGAATGTTGAGTTGCTTCTTTTAATTTTGTAAACAGTACTGGTGTCTTAACGTAGATTCACCGGAATTATGCTATCTTAGCAGCCACGACTACCATAGTTACCAAACATGTATGACATTGTTGTAACTTTCTGTGTTTATCAAGAATAAAATTTGGCAAAAAAAATAAATAAAAATAAAACAAAACAAATACATTTTTTTTGTATTTGTTTGATTTAAATATATGAATTTAATAGTTTCTTTATTTCGTTTACGGTGGTATGAACGTAATGGGATACAGACATATTCTATTGTAACCCGCTATATAGAATATGTCTGTATCCCATTGCGTTCATACCACCGCAATAAAACACCGTTCAATCCATATATATTTCTGTTAAAAAATATATATAGAACAATGCCGAGGTGGGATACACCGTGAAATATTCATATCATTTTTTCTTGTTATGCCTTAACTATATTGTGCATAGAGAGTGCATAGAGATACTCTAATAGATTACATAAGCAGGAATATTTTCATATTGACATACTCCTAAATGGCTCTGACAGTTACAGTGATGATATAAACACTCATATCTTTGATAATGTAATAAGATATATTAAAAACACAAATAGACTATTACATTAGTCATAAAGTCAAAAGTCTGAGTCTTATTCAAGTCTTTTGTACTGGAAGTCTATTATCTATTAGTTGGTCCTAAGGGTAAAGGTCAGCCTAAACCAGTGTAGGATATTTAGTGGTTCATTAGTACATGTATATTTTTGATCAAATTTTTGATCAGATTAAGATCTTAGTAAGAATGTATTTGTCATGTATCCTTGTATATAGTTGATGAGATATTATGAACATCTTAAAATTTTGTTCATGTCTATGCAGTTTTGCGCAAGAATCTGTGTAGGTGACCCAGTTTGGATGAGTAATACTAAACCATGTAATACTCTGAGTTTATAATTAATTATTCTAAGTTGGTAAGAAAAAGTTAAAAACACATATGTGTGCATAGTGTCTGCCTGGGTTGGGGGGAAGGTGTGTATTCAGATAGCATGCAATATCAAACATATTTATAAATTCTAATTATAACAGTAATGGAAAACCCACTTTATATATACATAGAGAATTTGAATTTCTTTCCCCTGTACATAAACATGTATAACATGTGCGAGTGTGTGTGCGTGTGTGTGTGCAATACTAAATATTACTCTATATCGTATGCTATTAATACCGGATGGTTTCTTTTTTGTTAATATTATTATAACACGGAGATAACTTCAAATAGGCTAAGCCTGATGTTCAATCCTATTATTATTTAAAAAAATAAACTTTGTTGAAATGAAATGAATATATTTAGTGGTTTTTTTTTAGATTTCAAAATTTAATAATTATGCATTTTGCACTTCTGAACATTTTTTTTTTTTTTTGGCGACAAGGAGTCTGGCGAATTTGGAATTTCAGACGAGGACTTTAGCCAATGAAAACCTCGTATACCTTATGTAGATAATATATAATAATCACACCAAAACGTATACATACATAAAATCAAGTATGAAGACTGCACTTGTACTCGGCCACAGCTTCGCCAGAAGACTCGACGACTGGACGAAGACAGAAGATTTCTACCAATCCCCAGGGTACCAGTTGACTATTTACGGAGTCGGAGGGAGGAAGATCAATGATACCAAACTCAAAGACAGCTACTTGATAACACAGATGAGGCCAGACATTGTCTTTTTACAAGTGGGCTCCAACGACATCTCGTCCAAGAGATCAGGGCAAAGTATCGCGTCGGAGCTCCAAGAACTTGCCATCTACATCAGATCCCTTGGGGTCCCACATGTTATCGTAGGTTCCCTGTTTCCCCGCCTCAAACCCCGGAATATGACGTCTACAGCTTATCACCGGAAAAAGCAGACCGTCAATTACCTCCTGAAGACTATGGCCACCCAAGGCATATTTGACTACTGGCACCATAGTTTCATGGCGAAATCACTGTTTTCTGCTGATGGGGTCCACCTGAACAGATTGGGGAACCAGAGGTTCTTTCACAGCATACGCAGAGCCATTAACTCGTGTCTTTAAGGACATTCTTGAAACGGCCCTTTTTAGGGCCACCAAATTTCCCAAAAAGCCCATTGATGCTCGAAAAACGCTTCTTAACCATTTCTATCTATCAATTTCCCAAATCTAGTAAACAATTACACAATAATGATGATGATAATAATAAAAATACCCAAACAACAAATATTTGTAACATTAACACACAATCACGAACTGATGAGGGAGAGGACACATAACAATAGAGACCTTGGGTTTGGCATTAATTCTGATTTTAAACATGCTAAAATTGCCAATTTCACGTAGACAGTTTCTCTGTCAATTTTTGATATTTTGTAAAATGCAAATAACAAGTCTGTAGCCTATGTTACGACATAGGAAATTTCATACTCGTAAAATGCATAATATTTCAAGCATTTCCTTCTGTAAATGATAGCAAACTTTGCATTATATTTAACAAAACAATTAACCAACCATCCAAACGATCCCATACTTAGCCCGGGCGATCGTATAAATGCAAATACATGTAACAGCCATAACTCTGTCAAACATTGATATTTTTTCACCGCTTTTGATCATATTATGAATTAAGCTACTATCTATCCGTATATTATAGTTTTAGTAGCGTCTGGATATAAATTAAAGCCCGGGCGGTCGTATAAATGCAAATAACAAGATTATGGCTCATCCCGAGCGTTAGGTTGCGAGATCGCTAATTTCACGTAGCCATAGCTCTGCCAAATATTGATATTTTTTCAACATTTTTTGATCATATTATTGATGAAGCTACTATCTATCCATATATTACAGTTTTAATTGTGTCTGGTTACAAATAAAAGCCCGGGCGGTCGTATAATTACAAATAACAAGATTATGGCTCATCCCGAGCGCTAGGTTGCGAGATCGTAGCCATAACTCTGTGAAATATTGATATTTTTTCACAATTTTTCACCATTTTATTGATAAAGATATTATCTATCCATATATTATAGTTTTAATTGTGTTTGGATATAAATAAAAGCCCGGGCGGTCGTATAATTGCAAATAACAAGATTATGGCTCATCCCGAGCGCTAGGTTGCGAGATCGTGGCCATAACTCTGTGAAATATTGATATTTTTTTCACAATTTTTCACCATTTTATTGATAAAGATATTATCTATCCATATATTATAGTTTTAATTGTGTTTGGATATAAATAAAAGCCCGGGCGGCCGTATAATTGCAAATAACAAGATTATGGCTCATCCCGAGCGTTAGGTTGCGAGATCGCTAATTTCACGTAGCCATAGCTCTGCCAAATATAGATATTTTTTCAACATTTTTTGATCATATTATTGATGAAGCTACTATCTATCCATATATCATAGTTTTAATAGTGTCTGGTTACAAATAAAAGCCCGGGCGGTCGTATAATTGCAAATAACAAGATTATGGCTCATCCCGAGCGCTAGGTTGCGTGATCGCTAATTTCACGTAGCCATAGCTTTGTCAAATATTGATATATTTTTATCATTTTTGGCCATATTATTGATAAAGCTAACACCTATCCGTATATTATAGTTTTAATAGTGTCTGGTTACAAATAAAAGCCCGGGCGGTCGTATAATTGCAAATAACAAGATTATGGCTCATCCCGAGCGCTAGGTTGCGAGATCGTAGCTATTACTCTGTGAAATATTGATATTTTTTCACAATGTTTTACCACATTATTGATAAAGCTACTATCTATCCATATATTATAGTTTTAATATTGTCTGGAGAAAAATTAAAGCCCGGGCGGTCGTATAATTGCAAATAACAAGATTATGGCTCATCCCGAGCGTTAGGTTGCGAGATCGCTAATTTCACGTAGCCATAGCTCTGTCAAATATTGATATATTTTCACCACATTTTGCCATATTATTGATTAAGCTACCATTTATCCATATATAATAGTTTAAATAGTGTTTGGATATAAATAAAAGCCCGGGCGGTCAATATATATTCCCCGGGCAGTACCGGGCAGCACCGGGCAGTACCGGGCGGTCCCGGGCAGTACCGGGCAGTGCCGGGCTGTACCGGGCTGTAATTAGTATGACCCGGTTGCCGGCCTTATCCAAAGTGAAAGTACAGGTAATGTCGCACATAACGTTAAAAATAAATTTTCTATAATTATTCAATAATTATGATAATAATGGTATATTTTTATGCTCTATTGATTTTTGGGTATATCATTATATTGGAAAAGTCTTTCAAAATGGTAGGCTAAATCCAAACAAAGCCAACATTAGATCTTTTTTTTTTTCCTATTTTTAACGTGGTAAGGGGCATTGTAGCAGACAGAAATCTAAGGATTCTGACTGTCGTCCTTTAGGCTGAACGGTTTTTCGTTTCCATGCTCCCAAGGGAATGGTAAGTGTTCTCGACATTTTTGTACGGTTTGAAATTCCAGGTATCTAAGTTGTTTGTATGAGAAACAGTTACAATAATATCATTGTATTAGTGTTATATATGTCGTGCCAGGTTTTTTTTTGTAAAAAAACAATGTGAAAAAGCTCAAGTTAGACAGTTTATATTAGAGCAATGGAGGGTATTATCGTCAGGCGGTAGTTATCGTCAGTTTTTACAAAAGTTTTGAATATTTCATTAAATGTTGAAGTGAAATTGCTGTTGTTTTCATTAAACAAATTTGTGATTTTTTAGAACGTTTCTGGCCTTATTTTCATTCAGACAAAGTTTCCAAACAGATAATATTTACGTTTAAATATTTTAATAATCTTCACGTCATAATTTTCTGATGTTCTTACGTCACTTAATAAGGTAAGTGCATCATATTTCTCCTATCAATATCCAAATCTCGAAGCAAACATTGGAATGTTTGTGATATATGTGAAGTTCCGCCGCGTCTGCTAAGTTGACCCGCGTTGTATGTACATCCGGGCTTCTTCGATGCCGTAAATTGGCCTGACGATATCTGCCACAATTTGGTACACTGGAGGCAGTTATCGTCAGTTTTGCATAATCGAAATAAATAACCTAGTCTTTTAGAAGACCCAATTGTTTGTTCTAAATTTAAAATTTGATTTTAAAAGATCAGTATTTGATCTGTGTCTTCCAAGTTTCATCTGTTATTTATTGATATCGTAATATTGTATTAGCATACGTAATATCGATGCTGAATGTAATGTTCACTGTTGCAAAGTGCTTGAAAGCTCGGGCAGCACGTGCAGAAACCCAAAACATTTCCGACAATGATATTTGCCCGGTTGCATATTTGTATAACGGTTTAAATGCATTTATTTTTGTTGATCAATGCATGTTCTTTAAACGTAGACATGATATTTTTTGTGTTTATAACAAGAAACATTTCAAAACGCATGAGAATATTGACGGTGACGATAACTGCCTCCACCTGACGATAACTGCCTCTGTTCGGCCGGAAATACAAATAAAGTATGTTCCCTCGTATTAGTGACAAACGCTCAACGAGTCAGACTCGGGTAAACACAACACTAGCCTAAGCTTAACCTACAACAGTTATTTTATTTTTATGAACAGTATTCACTGGTAATGAAGCAGTCATACTTAAACTGACGATAATACCCTCCATTGCTCTAATTGTTTTACATGAAAATAATTTTTTTTATTATAAAAATTATCAATACAACACTATTTTGACCATTTTAACAAAAACAAGCCTGGCAGGACAAAGATAATATGAAACAGGCAATGCCTGAAAAGAGTGTTGAAGCTTAATTTGCTAGTATGCCAATAAATGTACAACATAAAAATATAGTGATAAACGTTTCGCCGTTTAATTACGAGAATGTGAGCTTATATGACATGACCTTTGACAGTCGTTAACTATCGGTAATTTTCGACATACCGATTCTGCAACTGGGAACTGACGGTACTTTCCATCCAAATGCAATCGCAACATCTCGGTTAATTTCCGGCAATCTTCGGAAATATGCAGAATGTTCCCAGTTCCGTCCTCGAAACCATAACTTGAGCTATATTTTATTCGCACGCTATAAGAGATACCTTTTATAAAAATAATTAGTCAGCATTATAAACACACCAACTGGATTGTACGTTATATAGACTTTTTATGTTAACAGTTTCTGCAGACATCTGCACCGGGCTCCTAACTGTTTCCGTTTCCGGCAGAATTTTTTCTGGCTGTACCATCCCGCAGAACGTTATGCGAAGATGGACTAGAATATTGTACATACGTGCACGTTAACGGTAAAGAGCTTTGCTGCCACAAGAGCTTCGCTCTTAAAAACTAATAAAGTTATATTGTTGTAATTATTATATAACTGTGCCACAAAAAATATTAATTCTTAGTATGTAACAATTGCACCAATTATAAACTAGGTCATATTGTCTAATGCAAAAAAACTACAATGGAATAGATTTGTTTTTAATGTTAGCTGTTACGATCCCTTAACAAATATACCACATCAAAACTTGGATGGGTTCATCATTCATTACAAATTGCATGTGTGGTTATAATTTCTCAAATCTTACTTGGCACAGGTGTACTGAAGCACCTTCACGTTGAAGTACTGATGACAGCTAGTACACTGACAAGTAACTTGTTAATTTTCAAGTCAATCATCCCCTTTAAATTTATCAAGACACAAATTATAATTAACAAAAAGTTACAGCACATTAACACTAAACACGATTCAAAGTTCCATTGTGTAAACTTATTCTCAAACAATAAAGTACAATATTGTCGGCAATGGCTAATAATTCCCTTAGCTGACCAGATGCTGCCAAGGCCATTTGATTTTAATAAAAAAACATGGAAAGTAATTCTTATTAAAATCTGGGTGCAATGTGGTTAATGACGTGCGTATAATTCTAGTTAACATATTTTTCACTGCATGTATTGTAAGTTTTTAATCGAATATTAACCTATAATGTGATTCATCCTGTCTCTATCTTACCTGAAACAGGCTGTTAACATACATTGTACATCATACCAGGAACCTACCGTATACAAGCCTATCTTCAGAGTGATATTACTATAAAAAACTCCATTTTGTATGCTACTGATTTAATTGTACATGTACCACTTATACAAATAGGATGTTTAATTCTGTTGATAGCCATTATAATCTATGGAGTCTATAAAACTATTCAATTTTATTAGTATTTATACAAATGTACATACGAGATCAGAATTTATTTTCCGTATATTATAGTATAGTACAGTTAGTATAGACTATATGTAACACATAAAAAACATCTTGATATAATGTTTTCGCTATCAGCTCTCACTGTTATTGATGACGTCATTTTATTGTGTACTATGCATTACGTCACTCATAACAACTTGTTGTTATTGTCACTAGGCAAGGCACCGCATTTTATACCTTATACCTGAATGTTTGTTTTTTAATTTGTTCTGATGATGACACGCCTAAATGTCGAAACTAGTCAACTTATGTGACATGTACTTGATTAAAGCTGATCCACCCAGCACGACGTTGTTATGGTTATTGTTACACTTTGACTATTCAACTTTACGGCCAGACTCTTCTATTCCTTGTGGAATCCGTTGGCTGGGTAACACAGAATCATACCGAACTGTTTATACGGACGTTGGATCTCCCACCTACTGTATATTCTAGTTAACATATGTGACCAATGTTTGTCGACTCACTATAAAGCGGCATGTGTGTATGTGCAGTATCGGACAGATTGAAAAGGTGCTCTTTATCTTTGATTCAATGCTTTTACTAGTGATTTAACAGGTGACATATAATCATGTTTAACATTTTTGATGTTTTCTGTACAGATTATTTATGATGCTAAATATAATGTCTACTTATTTTTCAATGATTTATCCTCATTGCGATATTCATAGTGAATAATATAGTTTATATTGTCTAACTTAGACCTAAATCTCTTTTTTCATTGTTTTGTTTTCATATTGTCAATGTTTTAGACCTTCTTATGATACCAGCATGATATAAGCATGGGTAACATACTGGTCACCTATCTCCAGAGAATTATCAAGAGCTGGAGATTAACAAAACCTTTTATAATCTGAAAGACTTTCTTTTCTGTTGATTCATTTGCTATTCCATTCATATAAATATTTTCTTATTTAACGCATACAATGGAAATTTGTTATATCTCAGAAAGTTCTTTGATCTGTTTTAGTCTTACGAGGAAGAGGGTTAAGAAGAGAAAAGTGGATAAAAGATCATTCATTGAATGATGATCTTGGTTTGCAACTTTAGCTACATTTTATTAGGTCATCTGACCCAAAGGGTCAGGATGACCTATAGCCATCGTGTTTCATCCGCCGTCCGCCGTGCGTAAGACTTTTTATTTCAAAACACTACTCCTCTGTAATCCTTTAACCCTTATAGTGCCGTAGGGCTGATCTTCTGGTTTCCAGAGTGCCGAAGGGCCGATCTTTTGGTTTCCAGAGTGCCAGAGGGCCGATTGAGCCGTTCATAAGGATTTTTAGAAGTAAATGTTTTAAATTGAATTGAGATTCATTTTCATTGACCTTAAACGGAAAATCGGGTAAATCTTAAAATACCGGACGTTAATTATGACGTCACAGACGTCATTATATTATGACATGCATACATACGTCGCAGTTATTATACATTGCTTCCTACGAATCATTTGTTCAGGCAAAGATTACGTAAAAATGCATAATTATAAAAGCCATGAACATATGATTTTAATCAGATTGTGCTTCCTTTAAGTGAATGATATCTAAAATTGATCTATTGATCTATTGTTATTTTGTTTAATCATTATGTATACATATATTTTATTTTCATGATTTATTATACTATGTTGTTTGCTATCGTTAAATTATTTTGTTCTGTTTAAAAAATCTTCTTGAAGGAGGAAATAAAGAGAATAATAATGTTTGAGGAAATGTGTGTCTCCTGGGAGACATCCATCGAACCCGATATCGTGTCTGAGAATCGGGTCACAAAAGATTCATCGGATTTTACATAAATAGTTGTTTTGTTTCGCCTTTATTGTAATACAAATACATCTTACGTTAAATACATGTACGTACAGTACGAGGAGGGTGATTTGGTACTCAAACGCTCACAGAGCGTTTGCGCTGCGTGAGCGTTGGGGATTAAAACCCCGCTGCAATCCCGCTGCAATCCCACGCAAGCGATGTCGCTGCGATCCCGCTCACACGGCGATTCCGCTCTGATAACGAAGCAACCCGCTCAGCCAGCGATTTAGATCCGGCAGGCCTGCAAACCCGCTCACGAGGCAATCCCGCTCTGGCGGATTAGCAAAACCGCTCAGTCAGCGATCCCGCTCCGGCGGGCCACAAACCCGCTCACGAGGCAAACCCGCTCAGCCAGCGAACCCGCTCAGCCAGCGAACCCGCTCACGAGGCGATCCAGCTCACGAGGCGATCCCGCTCCGGCAGGCCAGCAAATCCGCTCATCCAGCGATCCAGCTTCTCTTGTCGCTTCCCTAGAATGGGCATAAGGAATTCTTTGTTTTATGTTACGATGAATAAGGAGGAATTCACATTTCTTTCATCAGAAACGTCTGCAGAATGTAATGTAACGTTTCCAAATGTGTTTCGTAATCACTTGCTTGAGTGATTCTGTAGCGTTAGTGAAGAAGTTGATTTGACAAAAATACATTTATATGTTTGTTATTGTAAAATCACAGAAAATGGGTTTAACACAAAGTTCTTTCTTTAAACAATATCTTAAAATATAAATGTTTGCATTAACGGTCACAATAATAATTATGTTCATGTAGTTATGCGACAACGGGCTGGTATACATCGTAAATGTACATCGTAATGATCGATTTTGTCCTTTGTGTTCTGATGGTGTTGGTGACGAGTATCATTGTTTATTTATTTGTAATTATGAAATAGTATGCTAAATTAGAAATATATACATTCCAGACTATCATTGCACATTTGTACATACCCAGATCCGGCAAAAAGGAAAGGTGATTAGTTTCTAAATACGTTAGTGTTAGTAGAGAGTGGGTAACATTTGCTGTGTTTCTGCCATGTGTAAAATTTGCTTTTTAGGTAATGCTTGATCAATTCAATTCAATTCATTTGATTACTTTCGGCTTGACAGCCAATCGGTTTTGTACTACATGATACAACAAGAGAATAACATATGAAGACAACAACATTGCATAAACTTACACGTTGTAACACACATAATTATATACGTCTGAGCAGAGACTTGCATATATATATATATACATCTCCGGTCTGAGAAAACTATAAAAATCTAACAAACGATTTAATTTGAACGATAGCGCATTGCAGTGGTGCCGTGCTGGTCGAATGACAGCGATAGTACAGGTGAAATATCATGCGACCCCAGTGATTCCCACCGTACCAAAATAGATCGTTATGGTCCATTGGCGCGCTATGTGTTGTGAACGGATTATGTAGTCAAACAATACCATATGAAATAAAGTTAAATTGACATGTTAAATAGGAATGTTTACACTATTAATCCATATATGCCTGTTGTCAACGCTGCAGTTATTTTACATTTTACTTGTAATGATACCGAGTAAATAGGTTATAATTTCACTTTTTTTCGTTGTTGTATCCAAATGAAAATGTTGCGTTCTGTGTCACCCGTGTATGTACATTACTTGGCCACCTCAAGCTGTATGTCAACACATTAACAGTGTGAACAGTAGCAGCACAAACATGTCTGAATACGATCTGGACATGAGATTCGAGGTTGTTGAATTTGGCGAATATTGCCGACAAGAAGTCGGAATCCAACAATATAAGTTTGAGTTTAAAAAAAAAAAAATAGTGAAATTGACTCTGAAAATGACCGCTTGGTTAACACAGACTGGTGTAATAATCGGTCAATCACCAATAAATGTACATTAGTTATGTGTTTACCATTTCTTACTCATTACCAAAGAAAGGAACACAGCATCAACATTTTTAAATAAAATTATGTGCCATTTCATTTGCAAATTAATATTCAAATAAACATACCAACAATACAACAGTTCTGGATATTCTGGTTTGTGAGAAAAGACGATACACACGTACAGTAAATGCATGCGTTATATTCTATACAAAACCCGCTTCTAGTAATGAAGGAGACTTAATTCAGAAAGTAAAATATTATAATCATCATGATCTACAATAGACTAAATCTCTCCCGTATGAATACCAGTGGTGAAGCCTACAACAAACTTCTACATATACAGATTTTATCCCTTATTTTACATGCCATGGTCTCAGGCATTAGGGACGATTAAATGCTTGAGAAAGATATAATTTATATACGATCGTTGTCAGTGAAATTATATAAAAGTGATTCGCAACAATTATAATATAATTGATACTTTCTGTACAGGTATAAAGCATAGGTACTTATTAAAACCATCATTTTAGCTCCGTTTTTTATGATAAAAACATACAATTTATTTCATCGTGACTAATCATAATTAATACTAAAACTTATAAACTCGCAACGATTTTCGTGTATGATTTTTTTTCAATTTTTTGAATTTTTTGCTATTATTTTTTTAATTGTGTCATTGACTTTAAACATATTTTATTGTCTAAACAAGAACAATAGGATTAGGCACAAGTTATTACAACTTATGAAGCCTTCTCCACTCAACATGTTAATATTTACAAGTAATGACATAGGTATAATATATAGTAAATCATGTAACATTTAGGAGGAAAAATGGATAATTTAACATACAATGTACATTTACATAATAAAGAGATACAAGTATATATATTCAAAATCTTCTGCTGGACTTTATGAAAGACTGCACATATCCAAATACATAACTATTCACTTTCAAAGCCAAGTTTTCATTACCATATAATAACAAATTTAAATTTACATGTATATTTAAATCATTAAAATATTGGAACATTTCAGCACGAGCAGTAGCATATATTGGACATTCAAAAAAGAAATGATGCACATTTTCACAAATGTTACCACAGTTTACACAAATAGAGTCCTCTGCCAAATTTACACGAAAAAGATCATCCTTAAGAGAACTACACTTATATCTTAATTTTGTATGTATTATATTAAACTTTCTTTCACCATAATTATAGTAGTAAGGCAGACTAGTAGAAATAGGTTGAGAGAGAGCTAGTTTGAAAGAAGAAAGAGAAATGGATTTAACATTGTCGTCTAAATTGTTCCAGTTTCTTAAAGTGGAGGGAAAGAAGGAGTTTATTGTAGAAGAGAGTCTGTAATTTGGAATTCTGAAATTGTCCTTATTTCTTAAAGGGTAAGGGTTATTATTGCCCACTGAAGGAGGTAATAAGTTAGATAGATAACTTGGAGTCATATTATTTTTTATTTTATAAAGTAATTGAAGATTTCTTTTAGCTCTTCTGTCTGAAAGTGGTTCCAAAGATGTTTCAAAATATAAAAAATTCTTTTCTTGTATAAGATGGTAGACCAGTTATTATTCTAGCTGCTTCAAGCTGAGCCCGCTCTAACTTTTCTGAGTCAGCTTGAGAGCATCCGCCCCAAACCTCACATGCATATTCCAGAACAGGTAAAATAAATGACTTATAAATTCTTAAAAGAGCATCACGCTTTAACATATATTTAATTTTCCTTAAAACATTTATATTTTTCATTACTGATTTGTATATCTCATCAATGTGGTCAGACCATTTAGCATTTGAATTAAATATTACTCCAAGATGTCTATGTAAACTACTAAAATTTAAAAAGGTTCCATCAAAAATTAAATCAAGATTTTCTTCAATATTGTCGGAGTTTGATATAAAAATTATCTCAGTTTTATTAGGATTAAAAGAAACAAGCCAAGTTTTTGCCCACTGATTTAATTTTTCTAAATCTCTGTTTAAAACTAATTCAATTTCTCGGTATGAAGAAGACGACTTTATAAGAGAAGTGTCATCAGCAAACAAACGTGCTGTTGACTCAAGTTCATCAGCTATGTCATTAATACAAAATTGTATATACATTATTGTATTAAAAAAAGAAGAGGTCCTAGAATTGAGCACTGGGGAACTCCAGCCATTATCATACCAGCATCAGAAGATGAACTGTTAATATATACTTTTTGTTGTCTGTTACATAAATAGTTTTCTATCCAGGACAAGAGGTTACCTGAAATACCATATGAATTTAACTTTGTTAGGAGGCCTTTGTGCCAGACTCTGTCAAAGGCTTTCGAAATGTCACAGAAAATCATACAAGTATGTTTCTTTTCTTCTAGATTTAGACAAATGTTATGATAAATTTCAATTAGTTGGTATACTGCTGAATTTCCAGGCATAAATCCTGCTTGAAACCGATAAAATAATGCATTTTCAAAAAAATAATTATACAAGTGCTTAAAAATAACCCTTTCTAACACTTTCCCAGCAGTAGAGAGAAGAGATATGGGACGATAATTTGATATAGAATGCCTATCTCCTTTTTTAAAGAGGGGCATAACTTTAGCTGTTTTCCATATATTTGGAAAAATACAAGTAGATAAAGAAAAATTAAAAAGAAGTTCAAGGGGTTTACAAACTGTATATGCTGTGTATTTAAGCATATGATGACTTATACCATCTTCACCTGAGGCTTTTCCAAGCTTTAAATTTTTTTAAAACATCACAAATTTCATTAGAAGTAACTAATAAGGAATTTAAAGAGCTGTTAGTTTTTGGCTCTAAGATAGGCACTTCACTATTATTATCATCAATATTAGTAATACTACAAAAATATTCATTTAATAAATTTGACTTGTCTTTATCATCGACAGATATATGACCAGTGTTTGGGTCTATAAGAGTAGGGATAGACTCTGTCCCTGAATTATTTATAAGTCTCTTTATTAGCTTCCAATAGTTTTTAGGATCTCCTGAATAATAATAATCAATAAGACCACCTACATTATCATAAAATGATGTTCTTGCAAATTTTTTCATGTTATTTACCTTATTCCTCTGTCGTTTAAAAATTGTTATGTCCCTTGGATGCTTGGAATTTATTGCTATTTTCCTCAACCTATCACGTATTCTCATATTTTTTCTCAAATCAGAATTCATCCATTGCTTATCTTTGGGCCTAATAGTAACTTCTTTATTTGGTATACATGTATTAGCAAAATCAAGGAAAACTTTGGTAAACTCTACACTGGCAGAATCTGCTGAATTGCAATTTGTAAAAAGAGTGTTCCAATCATATTTCCTGATAAGATCGTTAAATAATTCAAAATTTGCTCTTTTATATAGCCATACTCGTCTTCTAAATACAGGTTTTATTTTAAAAGGAACTTCAATGTAAGCAACACAAGCTTCACGATCCGTAAAATCTTTATCAGTTTCAATAACAGAAGAGTCTATACAAATAAGAGAATCTGATAATAAAATAGGATCAAGTAAACTTGATCTTGTAGGACCTATTCGGGTAGGTTCTAATATTATATTAGTCAAATTAAAAGTATCAATAATATCTGCAAAAACATGATTTTGAGAAATTGTTAGCAAATCTACATTTAGATCACCCAACAATATAACTTCATCAGTAATGTCCTTGACGTAGTTTAAAGAGATACGGAGTATATTCCAAAAATGATTTGCATCATGATAATTTGACAGATAAGCAGTTCCTATAATGATTTTCCTCCCTTCAGGAAGAAACACTTCAAACCACATAACTTCAAGACCAGGAGTTTCTAAAACAGTTAATCTATTGACTTTAAGTGCATTATTAATATATACCATTATACCACCTCCTGCAAAATTTCTATCAAGTCTAAAAGGGGAGTAAAAACCATCCATAGATAAATCACTTGTTGGTAAAGAAGAATCAAGATGGGTTTAAACAAATTATATCATACTCTCCTGCAATACTCTCCACATAATCAATTTTATTCCGTATACTTCTGATGTTTAAATGAAAAATTGAGAGTTCCCCTGGCTCAGGACCAGGATTTGATTCAATGTCCATATGTTGTAGTAAAAGCAATAGCAAGATTAACATGAAATTTATATTGTTTAGATGTGAAAGCAAAAATGTATTTAGTAAGCCTGCAAACTTGGTGAAATTTTGTTTTAAGATGTTTGTAAAAATCACATAAAATGTATAATAAGAGAATAAAAGATATGAATATTTCAATAAAACTCTACCATAGGCTTTGGAGTAAAAAGTACCGATTGCCATTCTATGAGACATATAACCATTACCCATTGTCAAATATATAGACTTGGAAGATGAAATTGTGGCAAATCGGGATGTGTAAAAGGAAATATGCTTGTGAGCAGCAGAAGATATTGAACATGATATGTATATTGAGAACAAGAACACATACATATATATACAAAATTGGAAATTTGAGTTTCAACAGAATCATATTGAGAAAAATAAATTTCATGATGGTAGATGTATACAGACAAGGTTGATACATTCAGAAGATATGTTAAGGAGCAGGGAATTCACTTTTGTAATCTCATTTTTTCTCTTAATCCGGATGTGAAAAACAAAAACAAAAAATAAAAATAAAAAATATATACAATATACAATTGTGTCATTATTATGAAGTGATCGAGAACCTTGTGGTTTTGCTTTCCATTCGTGTCGCAAGTCATATCTTCAATTAAAAAGGGACTTTTAAAAGATGTATAACATGTTCGGAGAATTACGAATTCTAAAGTTTGAATGGGTTAGTATACCGCTAAACAATTACCAGGTGTGAAATTACGGTCCACAAGCTCGTCACACCTGTCACTGCACCACAGGTGTCTGTGATTTCTGGTGTTCTAATCGGCACACGCCGATAATTGCTTGTGAGTTAAACGTGTTTGGTTTCTGTGCGCTTCAAAAAAGTTCCGAAGACATGCTTTTTACAGGTTGTACATAAATTGAGCTTGAATTTTATTAAGAATTGCGTTTATACTATAGGGAATACATTTTCAAGTTGTTGAAATCAAACACATTATTTTTGGAATTCAGTGAGTTTCGTTTTCCTTACAAACGAAAAAATTCGTATCTCAAAGGTTTGTCTATAGAATAATTGACCTAAGTTACCTCATTCATATATATACCCATGATGTTGAAAATTTACTCTATGAATCTTGTCTGGGAGTTACTGATCTTTCGTGGACACGTTTTATCAATTGCGGACAATTACTTACAATCTTGCTGTTTTGGCTAATAAAAAAATCAAAATGATTAGCATTTATTTCACATCTTGTATGAATTGCATTTTAAACTTGTATTACTAGAAGTATTATAACCGAAATCAATACTGGTACATTTGTATTTAACAAACCGGTCATGCCCTCATAATAAAGGCTATATGATGTAAGTCGTTTTAAACGGCCCGTTATTCAAATGTCATACATGTTACAACGACCCGTTAAAATAAAAAGAGTTATTTAAATATACATGTTATATACGACCTGTTATAATAGAAAATAAATAAGATGATACACGTTGTATTTGGCCCGTTATAATAGAAAATTAGAAAGATGTTACATGTTGTATATGGCTCGTTATGAGAGAAAATTAGTGAGAAAATTATATGTCCCTGGTTTCGGTAGCACTTGTTTACTAATTCACAAATATAACTCGGAGAGTTTATTCAGCACTTTCATTTTTGTTGTCTTATTCGCATTAATTACAGGCACGTGTTCACGTTTGTTTCTATATATTTCCTATATGGCGGCTCCGATCGTGTTAAACCTGTGACGTCACAGGTCAGAGGTCACCAAAACGAGGTCTTCAGGTGTGTTTTCGAGAAAAATCGCAATTACTCGGTAATGGGTCGGCCGATTGTTATGCGGTTTTCTGCATTCTTGTTTATTAATCAATACCAATAACATATTTCAATATAATTTTTCGTTCAGGGTACACTTTAACCTATCTTCAATACCATTACAGGTAGGAACGTAGATATAAAGTTCTCTGACTGCAGTTCAAAGGAACCTTGCAATTTACCTGTAATAAAATTCACAACTTACCTGGCTGTGATCGAGTGACATGTTGACAAACGGTGATGAGTACACAAGCAAATTCACACAAGTTCCTAATAATCTGATATTTATATAATTGTCTGTTGCCAACTTCAGGAGGTATCAAACGCTATTAAATCAGCGGTAATATGTCCTTTTATCGAGTAACAATTAAAGAACATAGAATGCCATTTTTTTCAGGAAATTCAAAACCAGGAAAAATATGCATAGAAAAAAGGGAGAAAGATTCTACGGTCGGTTTATGTACATGTTTGTGACAATTAAATAAGACACACTTAAAATGTTTGAGGGTCGTTGTCAAAATCACTGGTCTGGTTACGTTGTTTTCATTTTCTGTCGAATCCCTAAGAATGGCCTCGTCGTTTGTAATTGTCTCGCGTGTAGTTAAATGAGAGTCGATTTAGATGTATATATGTAGCAGAGGCCAACATAAGCTGTGTCCCTCGAGGTATATTCATAAACAAATACAGATTCATGCTCATAACGAACGCATTTAATGATTAAAAGTCACAATATATTTGTATTGTGTAAATTAGAATTTCATATTTACCTATCTATTGATCGGACGCACGTACCGTAACGGCCGGTAATTATATAATCTAAGCTAGTCGTGGCGACTTTCAATTTAAGCGGTACATAAACAATGGTTTAGCATTGCCAGGGGCAATAATTTCCTTTCAAATAAAGCGATATTTCAAATAAACCGATTTCAAAATAACCGATGAAACAATACAAAGACAAAGAAGGCATTTGGACGGGGATTTTATTTCACTTCAAATTAAACGATATTTCAATATATCCGATTTCAAATTAAGTGGGTTCGACTGTATATTTTATCTAGATATTCTTTATGTAAATGTCATGCTTCAAAAGCTATATGTTGGTAAAATATTAAAAGGAACACCAATACCCCAGTTCCCGTCATCATTCATGAACTTACTAAAATATCATCAAAAATTCATACTGAAATCAAACTTTGAATTCTTTAAATGAATGGAAACGGAGAATTTTTAAAATACTATGAAGTTGAAATTCAAATTAATCTGTTAAACCAACAAGGTTTATCAAAACAAGGTTATGAAGAAATTAAGGAACAATTCATAAGCAAATATAGACAAACCAGATTATGCGAAATGCACAAACAGTACGCTCGTTAGATATTTTGATAGGGTAAATATCAATATAGGCAAAGATATTATCTAATGAAAGTGACGGAACACAAGTCCGCTCGAGCGGGTCCGCTACAAGTCCGCTCGAGCGGGCCCGCTACAAGTCCGCTCGAGCGGGTCTGCTACAATCCGCTCGAGCGGGTCCGCTACAAGTCCGCTCGAGAGGGCTTGAGCGGGCATGTAGCGGACCCACTGGAAGCCCGCTTAAAGCCCGCTCGAGCCCGCTCGAGCCCGCGCCCGAACCCGCTCAAGCCCGCTCGAAGCCCGCTGCAATCCCGCTGCAATCCCGCTGCAAACCCGCTCAAATTCTGAGCGGATGGCTGTGCGGATCAACGCTCTGTGAGCGTTTGAGTACCAAATCACCCTCCTCGTACTGTACAACTCACGATACTCGACTATTATACCCCCGATTTCACACAACGACATTCCTGTGACCTGGTGACGTGACGAGAGCCGGCGGGCTTTTTGTTGTATGTCGCCTCATCGAATATTGACGTCATCAATATTGTAATGTCATATTTGGCAAATTCAAAAATCTGGCAGTGAAAGGGTTAATGGATTACGTCCGGTTTAAAGCACATATAAATGAGGCTGGTCTGACCCCTGGGGCCGGAGGGGCGGGGCCTCAAAAGGGGAACTTAGGTTAAATATTACTTCAAAATGCTACTGACCCGTTAATGCCTTAATTGATTACAACCATATTTAGTATGAAACATCATTGGGGAAGGGCAATCCTAATTGATATAAATTAGGCTTATTTGACCCAAGTGGACAGAGGGGCATGGCCCAAAAATGGGAACTTGGCTGAAGTTCGATGGATGACAACCAAATTTGGTGTGAAACATCCTTTGGGGAGGGCAATCATATTTTATATAAATGAGGGTAGTGTGACCCCAGGGGCCGGAGGGGTGGGGCCCCAAAAGGGGAGCTTTGGAGAATTTTTGCTATAAAATCCTACTTCTCCTTAACCCTTGGGTAGATTACATCCAAATTTGGTGTGAAACAGCATTTGGGGAGGGCGGTCATATTTTATATAGATAAGGCTGGTGTGACCCCTGGGGCCGGAGGGGCAGGGCCCCAAAAGGGGAACTTTGGTGAATTTTTGCTTTAAAACCCTACTCCATCTTAACTCTTTGGTGGATTTCATCCAAATTTGATGTGAAAAATCATTTGGGGAGCATGAGGGCAATCATATTTTATATGAATGAGGCAGGTCTGACCCCTGGGGCCGCTGTGGTGGGGCCCGAAGGGAGAACTTTGGTGAATTATTGCTTTAAAACCCGGCCGCCTACTCCTCTTTAACCCTTGGGTGGATTACATCCAAATTTGGTTTGAAACATTGTAAGGGGATGGCAGTCACAATTTATATGAATGAGGATTGTGGGGCCCCTGGGGACAGAGGGGCGAGGCCCCAAAAGGAGAACTTAGCAAAACTTTTGCTTTAAAATCCTACTCCTTCTTAATGCCTTTATTGATTACAACCAAATTTGGTTTGAAACATCTTAAGGGAACAGCAATCATAATCTATATAGATGAGACAGGTCTGAGCCCTGGGCCCGAGGCTGGGGAAAGAAGGGTCACAGGGGTGCCCAAAAGGAGCACTTAGATTAAATATTGCTTTAAAATGCTACTACTCATTAATGCCTTCATTGATTACAACAAAATTTAGTATGAAACATCATTGGGGAAGGGAAATCCCTAAATGAGGCTTGTCCCACCAATTGGGACAGAGGGGGCATGCCCCAAAAATGGGAACTTGGCTGAAATTTTGCTTTAAGATGCTGCTCCTCCTTTAAGCAAAATGGATAAAAACCAGATTTGATCTGAAACATAACTGGCTGGGTATAGATAATTTATGGTAATGATGCTTGATTGAAGGGGGGTGTCCCTGCTGTAGGTGTTTGTCAGATGACCGTTAAGGCCCATGGGCCTCTTGTTTTATAAGATGCTGCTCTTCCTTTAAGCCAAAATGGATAAAAACCAAATTTGATCTGAAACATAACTGGCTGAATATAGATAATTTATGGTAATGATGCTTGATTGAGGGGTGTGTCCCTGCTGTAAATGTTTGTCAGATGACCGTTAAGGCCCATGGGTCTCTTGTTAGCTCACCTGGACCGAAGGCCCGGTGAGCTTATGCCATGGTGCAGCGTCCGTCGTCCGGCGTCCGTCGTCCGTCGTCCGACCGTCAACATTTGCTTCAAATCGCTACTAGTCAAAAAGTTCTTATTGGATTTTGACCAAATTTGGTCAGAAACATCCTTGGCAGAAGGGGGTCAGATTTTGCATAAATGGTGACTCTGACCCCCAAGGGGCCTGAGGGGCGGGGCCCAATAGGGGAAATTGAGGTAATTCCTTTAAATCGCTACTAGTCATAAAATTATGAATGGATTTGAACCCAATTTGGTCAGAAACATCCTTTGGGGAAGATGAACAGATTTTGCATAAATGGTGACTCTGACCCCCAAGGGGCCAAAGGGGCGGGGCCTAATGGGGAAATAGAGGTAATTCCTTCAAATCGCTACTAGTCATAAAGTTATGAATGGATTTGAACCCAATTTGGTCAGAAACATTCTTTGGGGAAGGGGAACAGATTTTGCATAAATGGTGACTCTGACCCCCGAGGGGCCAAAGGGGCGGGGCCCCATATGGGAAATAGAGGTAATTCCTTTAAATCGCTACTTGTCATAAATTTATGAATGGATTTGAACCCAATTTAGTAAGAAACATTCTTTGGGGAAGGGGAACAGATTTTGCATAAATGGTGACTCTGACCCCCAAGGGGCCAAAGGGGCGGGGCCTAATAGGGGAAATAGAGGTAATTCCTTCAAATCGCTACTAGTCATAAAGTTATGAATGGATTTGAACCCAATTTGGTCAGAAACATCCTTTGGGGAAGGGGAACAGATTTTGCATCAATGGTTACTCTGACCCCCAAGGGGCCAAAAGGGGCGGGGCCTAATGGGGAAATAGAGGTAATTCCTTCAAATCGCTACTAGTCATAAAGTTATGAATGGATTTGAACCCAATTTGGTCAGAAACATCCTTTGGGGAAGGGAAACAGATTTTGCATAAATGGTGACTCTGACCCCCAAGGGGCCAAAGGGGCGGGGCCTAATAGGGAAATAGAGGTAATTCCTTCAAATCGCTACTAGTCATAAAGTTATGAATGGATTTGAACCCAATTTGGTCAGAAACATCCTTTAGGAAAGGGGAACAGATTTTGCATAAATGGTGACTCTGACCCCACAGGGGCCTGAGGGGCGGGGCCCAATAGGGGAAATTGAGGCAATTCCTTTAAATCGCTACTAGTCATAAAGTTATGAATGGATTTGAACCCAATTTGGTCAGAAACATCCTTTGGGGAAGGGGAACAGATTTTGCATAAATGGTGACTCTGACCCCCAAGGGGCCAAAGGGGCGGGGCCTAATAGGGAAATAGAGGTAATTCCTTCAAATCGCTACTAGTCATAAAGTTATGAATGGATTTGAACCCAATTTGGTCAGAAACATCCTTTAGGAAAGGGGAACAGATTTTGCATAAATGGTGACTCTGACCCCACAGGGGCCTGAGGGGCGGGGCCCAATAGGGGAAATTGAGGCAATTCCTTTAAATCGCTACTAGTCATAAAGTTATGAATGGATTTGAACCCAATTTGGTCAGAAACATCCTTTGGGGATGGGAAACAGATTTTGCATAAATGGTGACTCTGACCCCCAAGGGGCCAAAGGGGCGGGGCCTAATGGGGAAATAGAGGTAATTCCTTCAAATCGCTACTAGTCATAAAGTTATGAATGGATTTGAACCCAATTTGGTCAGAAACATCCTTTAGGAAAGGGGAACAGATTTTGCATAAATGGTGACTCTGACCCCCAAGGGGCCAAAGGGGCGGGGCCTAATGGGGAAATAGAGGTAATTCCTTAAAATTGCTACTAGTCATAAAGTTATGAATGGATTTGAACCCAATTTGGTAAGAAACATTCTTGGGGGAAGGGGAACAGATTTTTCATAAATGGTGACTCTGACCCCCGAGGGGCAAAAGGGGCGGGGCCCCATATAGGAAATAGAGGTAATTCCTTTAAATCACTACTAGTCATAAAGTTATAAATGCATGTTGTAAACTCAGAGAGTCTGGACTTCATTATTTCTTTGAAGCAGTTGGGATCCCCACGCTGTAACCATAAATTGCATTGTTTGAGGTTAACAAACAAAAGGAATTGAACATGAACATTATTTTGACATTTGGTCAAATCCAACCAGGTGAGCGATACAGGCCCCATGGGCCTCTTGTTTTTGTAGCTAAAAGCCTCTTGATAATTATTTGTAATCATGCCAACCAATAATGGTGGGAAGATGATTGAAAATAATAGAAAATTAGTTGAAAAAAAAATGAAACCAATCATTGATGACGATTTTGAGAAGGCTATTAATTTAAACGGAAATGATCTGGAAATGTTGGTAAATCTTTGGCTTTGCATATTTTGGTAATGTTTCCAAACCAAAAAGTACCAATATATAGACAAATGATTGTTTACAAATGATTAAGGGGATTTAAATATCAAACAACCATTAACTTTTTTTGTGTGTGTGTATGTTCAGTATTAAAAATATTAATAACGAAGGCTAAGACGTGTAATAAATGTACTTGAGATGTACAACAAAAACAAAACAAGGAATTCTGTTTTAGATTTAGAAAACCCATTATATTTATAATCAATCGATTTTGAGTTCCCTATTATCTATTCTGAAAGTGCAACCGATTCCCATCTCTACCAACCAACATCATATATGTTTCTCGTTGTGTGTTCCTCTAACATTTCATACTTATGATCAAGTGAAATCCTCCTAGCTTACAACACATTTGGTGAAATGAAGATAATTAAAGATAACATTGGATTGCAAAGATGTATTTATATAGGGTATTAAAATGTTTTGTGTCTTTTACGTAAGTATCACTTATTCATAAAATTCATATTCACCTCATCCAATACTTATTTTAGATTTTCAAGATTTTGTCATTTGCATGGTCCTCTCGCAAAGCAATTAATGTTACTGTTATACTGGAAGGATCTTTTAAAATTTCACATGAACAAGGCTGCCAACTCTCACACCCTTGGTGGGAGACTCGTGCTATTCAATGCTTATATTCTCTCATGAAGACCTATATCGCACTATGCATTGGAAGATGAAGCCTCAAGTGACAATTGCCTTTTGTCCATCATCCTGCATTGACATGTATTGATAAACAACTTCTTCTCAGAAACTCTTGAACAGATTTCAAAGAAATTTTGCAGAAACCTTTCATGGTCAAAGGTCAACCAAAATTGTGAGTATTGTGAGTTATATGTGGTCCCAACTCCCTAGGGTACTGAAGAAAAGGCAAAAAAAGGTGAAATTGAAGTTTTAAAAAATTTTCTTCTCAAGACCCAAATAAGGTAGAATCAATTACTCTTTATAGATGGATGGGTCTTAAGGTGTTTTACAAAAATAGTTAATTTTGCGGTCTCTGGTTTGCCTGGTTTGCCCCTGGGGAGGGGGTAATCTTTCCTATAGTCTATATAGGGAAATCACATTTTTGACTATAATATGTTGAATTTCTGTTGGAATTTATTCTTACTTTGTTAGAATTATCAGTAAAAGATAGCCGAGTTTGATGGTTATATGCACATATTGCCAAATTGATCGCAAGAGGCTAATTGGTGGGGCCTAAAATGGTCATATTGACAGAATTCAGGTGATTGATAAGGCCCCTTGACTATGTGCACAAAAAAACTTGTGATGTGGAAACAATATCCAGTATTGTATTGTCTGACACAATTAGAGTACTGTCATAATTTATTTAGTCTGGCTCGACGATGAGTTGAGTCTCTAAAGTTGGATAATTTAAGCAAAGGCACAGTTAATAATGTTAATCGAATAAAAGGATATCATATCAAAAACACATACAAGTATCAAATGACTGACAATAATTTACTCAATTGATTGTGGAAACATGATATATGATCAGCTGAGCTAGAGAAACCACCATAAACATTCCGAATTTATTTCTCCGGCAATTTGGCAGTTTTTTGTGCACTCTCTTATGACGTCATGTCTGATGACTACACATTTATCTAAGACTTCACAATAAATGATTGTTGTTCCTCCACCTCCAAAACCTGGCACGTCCTTAAATGACCCTGGTTGTTAAAAGGATGTTAAACAAAATAAACCATATACTGTTTTACGCACCCATTACATACTGAAATATCCAGGTGAGTAATACAACCCCTATAGTTCTATTTATATTCTTTGGAATATGATATTAGCATACCAGTATTAACAGGCTGTTATTGAAGTGGCTCCATACAGGTAGTATATTAGTAAATCTGAAAAATCTATCATCAAACAGTTGTATTATACATACCGTACTTTGGGATATAGTTGTATTATACATACCGTACTTTGGGATATATTGATTTGGGGTTATATTTTGGTTTATTTGGCGCCTTGGCTGAATTAGCCAAAATTAAAAGTAGCAAAATTTCACGGAAAAAAAATTGCGGAACAAATATCCAGATTATAGCAACCGTCTTTCTGTTTATTTACTACATACCCATTACTAGCTTCTGCGATCTGTGTTGTGTGTTGGAATGTTTTTTTTTTTATAAAAATGTATCAATAAAGGTATGTTTTCATCTAAATGTATCATAAATTTCATTCACATTGTTTTCATATTGCTGTATTAGCTGTGTTCAAGGACAAGTCGCGTCTCGGTCTATCGATTTACTTGTGTAACTTACAAAGCGAAGACTGTTTTCCTGTGCAACCAGGTGTGCAACCAGGTGTACATAACAAGGAAACTTAGAATTTTTAAATATTGGTTTAAATTGCTCAATACTGAAAATTGTATATTGAAATCATGTTATGAAGCTTAGGCTTAGGTTATATTTGGGACGCCCAGAATGGAAACGATTTTACTTTTGCAATAATTAAGGAAAGATTATTTGACATTTTTAATCAAAATGGATATAGTGCTATTATAGATATGTCGAAAGGTTTGCTTTACAGGGAATTAAATGATAAAATTCTATTACAATCGTATCTAACAAAATCAGTTAATATCAGCTATACGAAAGAAATTGCTCGGCTCAGACTGTCCGCTCACAAGTTGAATATTGAATCTGGGCGATATGTTGGCATTGATAGAAGTAACAGAGTTTGTACTCTATGTAATCTTAATGATATAGAAGACAAATTTCATTTTGTTTTAGTTTGAACTAGGTATTCTGATTTAAGACAGAAGTATTTAAAATATTATTATAGAAATAATCCAAGTGTATATAAGCTTACTCAATTACTTAATACAAATAATGTTAAAGACTTGTGTAATCTTGGGAAATATCTGTTAGCGGCAAATTAGTGCCGATCACAAGCATGAGATATATATATATATTGTAATAATAATATTGATTGATGTTACTATTATATTATATTATTGCTTTGTTCATTCTCCTGTGGCCAATTTAACATTTTGTATATATGTAAATATCCTGTATATCATATGTTTACACTGATGAGTCGTAAGACTCAAAGTAATAAATGAACTTGAACTTGAACTTGAGGTGAGACAAAATACAAAAGGCTTATACTGATAACCTCAGGTAGGTGATGGCATCCTGTCACTTAGCCACTGAGCTTTTAATCCCTTTGTAGGTGTCTATGGGACACGGCTTCTAAACAAACATATCAATTACATAGCTACAGGTAAGTGCCAACATTTAACACACATGATGGAATGCCAAAATGTGACCACCCTATTTCACAGGCACTTGCATAGAAAATGCGATTTTCAAAAAAAAAAAAAAAAAATTGATATGACAGTGGTATGTGTAATCTGTTAAGCTCAAGGTTGTCAACTCCGCCACGAGCGAAACGGCAGACCACCACACTTCAATCGACTAAAAAACACTTTTATTCAAACTGACACGGCGCACACTATATGCGACCGTCATCAGAAAACATTCATCTTTAACCTACCGTGCCACTCAATACGAATTGTTACATCCAAAACATAATAATTCGTGAAAACATCGCCGAATTCCCGCTCAGAACGCCATTTTTCAAACAGCTCCCTCAGCCTGTCCAGATTCTTCATTTACATACGGGGTTCAAAGGTCATGCGATTATATGATCGTCAGTCGTCAGGTGTACTTTTGGGGGTCATCTCCGCATGCATTTTGTCCGGAAAATGCTTCGGCTCGCTGAAGAGTTTCGTCTAATTTACGATTATTTGAAGAGTTTCGTCGATGAACGATGATTTATAATCATAAATTATTCATTATTTTGAACATTAGACTACCATGCACCGTATATGACAGTACACAGCAGGCGCGGATCCAGGAATTGGAAAGGGGTGGGGGGGGGGGTGGGGGGGGGTCCAGTAATTTAGTGGTATTGCCAGCGCCATAGGCGGGAGCCGAATTTTTTTTGGCGAGGGGTCTGGGGGCCAAAATTTCTGAACAAAATTTCGGAAAAATGAAATGATCAAATGATTATAGCACACTTTGCAATCTTTCGAGAATAAGATTTTCGATAAGTGGAAGGGGGGGGGGGGGGCATAAATTGATTCACACAGAACGTCACTATGGTATCGTTTTCTAAATAATGAACGGTTTTTAAGGCTATAAACAATTTTTCCTCATCCAAAAAAAAGGGGGGGGGGAGTCCTGACCCCCTGGTCCCCTCCCTCCCCCTCTGAATCCGCTAGTACACAGGAAAAGCAAAAGAAGTCAAGAATACCTATTCTGCAATCACATTCACGTAGTAGGCCTAGACATTTTATACTTGAAATTAAAAAAAAAATGGTAAAAGGGAAATGGATTCGCATACTTTTGTCACAAAGGTAGAACAAAACGCTTATTTATTGATTAACTTTTGTCAGTTTACTGAAATCTGGACGAACAAGAAGAAAAGTGAATCAGAAGTTCTTCGAGTTCAATCCAAATTTTATGAGTACATACAAGACTCGGGACTTGCCTATAGATCTATCACTGTATGATTATCGAAATATTGAGGAGTTCCTTCGGTCATTTTGTTTTAAACCCCTTTTTATTCAAATTTTCGAAACAGTTTTACTTTCTTACTTGATTTCAATTTTAATACACTCAATATCAGTTTGCCCCTTAGTGTCTACAATCAGGGGCGGACACAGGGTTTTCAATTAGGGGGCGTGCGAAATTAAAGGGGGCGGGGGGGGCTGGGGTTTTGTCCGCGGGTACTCCCCCTGAAAAAAATAGCAGGTAAATGCAAAATCCTGCATTCTATTTCACGATAGATTCATACCTGGTGTGTTTTATCGGTATTGTGTGTGGTCTATAACTAGTTATTAACTATTGAGCACCGTTATATGCAATCTTTTTGATTGAAAACGAAGTTCAACAACTACCGAAATGATGCAGTTGAAGAAAAGGAAAGGACGATCTCATCACTGCATGGCATTAAAACATTTTATCTTGTTAGTCCGTGATACAGGAATTCGTTTTTTTTAAGATACCCTTACTTTGACAATTTTAGGGGGGGGGGGGGCTTTAAATCCGCCAGTGACAATGTCAAAGAGTTTAACGCATTGTAAAGTATTCTTTGTAATACATTAATTCCACTTTACATTGCTCGCATATATAAAATTTAAGTTATTGATGAATTACCTGATTAATTGAGTGTGTAAGCATCAAACGCTACTCTAATAATAATCAAGCTGGCTGAAGTGCTTACAGAATTATGAAACTGAATTGAAATGAGAAAGAAAAGAGAATACTTGAGGGGCAGTAGTGGTTATTTTGTGTCAACGCCAGACTTTTATAGTATTTTAGGGCTAACGCCAGAATACCCAGAACAACCTCTTATTCTTGCCCTATTTTGAGAAAAAAAGCCAAAATATCCCAAAGTACGGTATAGCAATTTGAGAATATTTTTTTTGTATGCATTATAAGATAGTGCATTTTGAGCAGTGTGATCTATTAAGTGAATTTAAAGTCCTTCATCATTTACCTGAGAGACAGTCATTTCAGGTAACAATCCAAATGAAATTGTGTTACCTTTAATGTCTTTTATGACCTACTTATTATTCACCATAAAAATTCTTTGTATAATGTTGTGCAAGTTAAATGAATGTGTTTCGTGTGTTTGCACCTTGCATAGAGTTAGGGGTGTATAATATTCCTGACTTAAGGTAGGTGAACATCTCTACTACCCAAACACTAGTGAATTATACATCTGGAACTGTTCAGTCGACGACCTGATCACCTAACGGGTATGGCTTTATTGAATGTCGTGTATCCACGCTCTTCTTTCTTATTACCCTAAAAAAATAACTTAAAAGAATAATTTTTTTTTAAACATTGCATTGTCAGCTAATTTGAGGTTATAGCATGGTTATTTATTCAATGTATTCCTTGCTTCCATAAAAGTGAAGTATTCAGTACAGACATGTAGTTATGTTATCATTGTGCTGTGTTAATTGAGAGTAAATAATTTTACACTGCATTGTTTGGATTAGTTTGAATACATTGTAGTAAAGTTAAATAAATACTACTTTGTATCAATGTATTGTTTGGTGAGATTACAACATGTGCTGAAGAACGAACTACTAGGTTCAGTATTTTTACTTAGTAGTAATATGTCTGCATGCTTATATTTTGTGAGGAAACTAGTGTTTTGTAAAGACATTGTAATTTATTTCACATTGCATAATCTGATAAGATCAGTACTCAATATTAAAAATCTTAATAAATCTCTTGTTTCCACTATACACCTGTTATATAATATTACTGTTACATATTTTAGGTATAAGTTGTCAGGTAGCAATTCAAATCCCATACACCTGTATATATCTTCAAGTAAGTTACATGATGTTCCACCAAATTCGGAAGAAAATTTCTGCTTTGTTTGTCCATCTTTCTGTCCGTCCTTTTCATGTCGGCAGCATAACCAAAATTGTACATAAGTTAAGGCAATATGCAGTGTGCTAGATTAAAAACCCTGTTTTACAGAGTTATTGCCCTTTGTTAAAATGTCATGTTTGGAGCAATTGCTTTCATTAGAATTAGTACAATGTAACTTGGTGTATACATTGGTCATACTAAGATGATGTGTGTATGTACCAAAGTCAGGGCCAATGATTCTTTATTTACAGAGTTATCATCTTTGTTAGTATAAAACTCCTCTATCTACTCTATTATAAGCAACACTGACATAAATACTACATTTTGCCGACTAGCCTGCCGCGTAGAGTACGGTAGCCAGAGTTTATTTTAATTTTGCATTTTGAGCAAATTACAAATGTAACATGACCTCGCACGTATATATACCCGTCCCTCACTTCCACTCCTGTCCTCATATGTGACGTTTATTGTAGAAATTGAAATTAAAGATCGAGTCCTGGGCTAAAAACCAGAGATAAAAACATTTTTTTCTCAATAGTATGTTTCAGAATAAATCGTTCTTTTTGAAATATGTATATAAAAAACTCTGGAAAACCTTGGACTGATCCGGGATGGACAAAATTATGGAAACAAATGTTTTACCCCTAATCATCAAGATGTACAGCACATATAAAAAATATTCGGAAATTATACTAGTACACAATAAAAAATTTATATATATATATATATAACGAATACAAGTGCATTGCAAAACTTGTCAAGTTTTGGTGTTAACCGTACTGTGGGCAGCTAGATAATGATATTTCACCTTACAACAATACCCTATTTCACCTGTATCACATGATCTATTACACGTACGGAGCGAGTAGCACGAGCCGTTTATACAACATTTTCCCGGCTTATACTAGCGAAACGCGGGAAAATTTAAGTATAAAACTCCTCTATCTACTCCATTATAAACAACACCGACACAAATACTACATTTTGCCGACTAGCCTGCCGCGTAGAGTAGAAAAGCAACAATTGGGGGTTCCGGACATGTGAAGCTGGGACCAAATGGTAAACTCTACAGCTCTAAGGACCTGGACACAGCTAACCTTTTTTCTACCGTGTCCACCACATAACCATCCTTACTACCCTCGCTCTTCCAGCGTCCGTGTCTCTTCCAGCATCTCTCGTTCACGCTAGAGTTAACCGCCACGCTAGCGCCGCCTGATCTTAGAGAGTGTAAACCAAGATTAAGGTTTGGTCCGACCAAACGTAGTCTGGTAATAATCGTTTCCCTGGCTCTCGTGTAACTTAATCGTTTGTTTTTATAAACCAATTTGCAAATGTCTTTTGATCTAAAAATTGGACGGAAAATATAAAACTCACTATCGAGAGTAATGCCGGATAGCTCCGTATATTTCTGAAACATCTGGTAAGGACAGGCTAAAGTATGTCCTTTGCTTATGAGAACTTCATTACCGTTCCTATATTGATCGGTTTTGCTTTTTTCAATATACAACAATAAATGACTATCGCGAACTTTTATATCGACACCGCGCAATGCACTTACTTCGTCGTATCTCAAAAAACCTGCAAAACTCAGCAGTATCATACACAAATCTCTGATAACAACGAGATCGTCTGAATCTTTGAACATCTCGCACAATCTAACAAGCATTTCCACGTTCACTGGATCTTTTTTACACACTTTGGCAATTCTGCAGGCCGCCTCCTGAAGATTTGATATAAATGCATTTTTTGTGGGATCAATCAAATTATTAAGTTCGTGAGCCCATTTGATCCCGTAAATAGCAGAGTTAATGGAATGATACGAAAAATTATTATCTAATAAATGCGTGATATATAACGCTACATGTATGGGCTGTGCTGGTAAAGGATTAAAGCCATGTCCTTTGATAAAAGATTCCCACCTCTTGAAACTGTAATATGCCTTGGTCGTATTGTCACTTTTGGATTGTAGCAAAAAATGTGCCATCTTCCTGGATAATTTGCCCAAACCGCTGTCACCCATTACTCCACTTCCGGTTGCGGTTGTTTTGTCAAAACGCTGGATTATAAGGTTGACTGTCGTTCTGACGTTTTTGACGTTCTGCCTTGATTTTCCTATCGGCTCGTGACTGTGCCTTGATAATCCTCCTTTCGTCGTCGCTGTCGTCAGCCAAAGGATTTGTTTCGTACTCGCTGACGGCGAGCCAACCTGCCTCGGACAAGTCTGCTAATTTAATTAGCTTTTGGCGGTGGGAAACTGTCTGCATACCTTGTTCGACTTTTTCCATAAGGCTTGGTGTGTGTTCGTTGTTCATGGAGGAAACAACTGTCTCAACTTCCTTAAATTTGTTTAAAACTCTGACGTTGTGTTTGTGTTGCTCCTCATTTCCACGTTTTTTGAATTTATAATCACCTCTAATATTATCCGCAAGCCGCGCGTTCTCTGAAGACATGGATTGGAATAAGTTTCTCATTTCGCTCATTATGCTGTTTTGTGATTGAGATATTGCCGCTGTAATCTGGGCCTGTATGCGGACGTCTGAATTCGAATCCATGGTGTTAACCGTACTGTGGGCAGCTAGATAATGATATTTCACCTTACAACAATACCCTATTTCACCTGTATCACGTGAGCTATTACACGTACGGAGCGAGTAGCACGAGTCGTTTATACAACATTTTCCCGGCTTAAGCGGGAAAATTTAAAAATTCTGTGTCCGTAGCATAAGACCACTCCAATTTGATTAGTAGTTTGTCGGATTTACCGCTCGTGATTTGGACAGGAACACGGTAAAAAAAATAAAAATATTACCGCTCCCGTTTTTCACAATGACCATTCTGACAAATCCGGATATATTTTTGTCTGTTTCAAAAGTTATTGTTCTCTCCAAGTAAGGTTGTTCCTGCATTAAATTTGTAAACAAGGAATAGGTAAATTTAGTGTTTAAATTACAGCGACTACATCAAAACATGAAAAAGTACTTTTTTTCGCCGATGGGGTGAACTATTCATAAAAAATGGGTGTTTGATATGCCCAGGATAGTGATTGGGAAATTAAGTGTTTGTTTCGTCGTCCAACACTGCGTTAACCCAAGTTAACTTTTGTGTTTAAGTCCTGTACTTCTGACAAAGTTAAAATGAAGTGAAAAATTTCAAGCTGACTATTATCATCAATCAGAACATGTAGGGTAAGTGTGAAGAATATATATACCATATTCTGGTAATGTATTTTTGGGTTAAAATTGAGAAAGCTATTGACAGTTGATTGAATTGAATCTTGATTGAGTTACTCTGTTTATCTCTTTGAAAATATTCTGAGGTGAAAAACTCCGAACTTGGATGGAAACATTCATACTTAAATTTATCAAAGCATCCCGTGGGGGCATATTCATGTTCCACAAACATTTCCCAGTTTTAAATATTGAAATACCAATGCAGCATTGCATGTCCATTTTTACATAAAATTTCAGAAAATTATTGTATGTATTAAAAAACAATGAATCTTCTGTGTATTCAAATCATTTTAGTATTATAACTCTCACCCACAGTTATACAAATACGGATGTAGTCTGATACAATATATTGAAAGGTATACCAACATTACAGCAAGATGTATGCACTCTCACATGGCATGACTGATGAAATTGTATATTTTTTAATATGTGTATGATGTGAATGGTTGAAATCATATGAAAAATGATAATGTAACTCTATTAATTCTGAGAAAATGACACTGCATTGGTGTACCTGGTGTAAATTTATTCTAGCTTATAAATGTCAATGAAGATACAGTTAGAGTAGTAGGTTTTATTTACACAAGTTAATTTATATTAATAAAAGTGGAAGTTTATAAGTTTATGTAATTGGTTTTTATTGTTATGGTGAAATGCTTTTATTTTTCATTTTATTTATTTGGATGTCACTGTGATTACTCTATGGCAGACTAGCATATATATTATGATGGCCGACAGTGGACTAGCTGTCAAAACATTGCTTAACTAACAACTTTTTGTACCAAAATATGGTACAACATTAAGTACAAACAGCTAAGTGACAGCGTTTTCTGTACATATTACAACTAGAATAATTAATACATAAAATGTTGTTACTAATGACACTTAGTACGTAATCATTTAAACATAATTAAGTACAAAATGCAGCAAGTTATCACATTTTTGTAAATAATACACATTCAACAATTACAAAAACAGCTGCGTGTCAGGCTCAGGATGACCTATAGCCCTCTTGCTTCATCCGTTTCTCCAGTTGCACTGGCAAGCTTAAGGTGTCATTTAGCTGGAAATTGGTGGGGATGTTAAAGAAGGAGAGCCAACAAAGTGTTGTTATTTTTCAGCCTCGAAAAAACTTTGACATGGCAACCATGGGGGCCATTTTGCAACATGACTGCGCAATCATGGTTCTCTTGAACAACTTTTTCAAAATTCTTCTCAAGTTCCACCAGTGGTATTCAGGTCTAACTTACCTGAAATGTTCCTGAGATGATTGTAATCATGTGTTCGGTATGAAATCCAAGATGGCCACCATGGCCGCCATGGCCAACAGTGCCACTATACTTTCTACAGAGTATGTAGAGTCAGATGACCGTTAAGGCCCATGAACCTCTTGTTGGGAACCATATTCTATACTGCTCGCTCCGAATTTGTGGAAAATAAAAAATGAAATAGAATAGAAATAAAACTTATAATTCACGAAGAACTACTTAACAAGTTGGTGTGGCCTAATTGTTTTTAATTGATGCTGATGAAACTTGTAGTTGACATGTACATTAGGTATCAGACTAAGTGAAATGTGCCCTTTCATAGCATGAAAATTGCACACTCGAGGGATATATATCTAACAGTACCAATGATTGAGGTCTCACACAACTAATTATTTCACTATATGTTATTACCAATGACTCCATCCCCTCAATTGCTCATTTGAAGTTCAAATGTTATGAAATTTATATCAAATTAAAGTTTGAAGATTCCCTTCCAAGAAAAATGATGTTATTGGATAGGTTTAATAGCATATAAGAGCACTCCAGTACTTGGAAGACAGTAACCCTGATATTTACAGTGGACAGGGGAACCCCCATCTGGGGCATTCCCGCCTTCCTACATATTTCTATTAATACCAGGAGTGTATATTTTTGATTTCTATTATCTCAAGACTCTCCTCTTTATTCTCTATAAAAGTGCCCATTGCATGTGTTATTTACTCAGGAAATAGCTACAAACCTAAGAAACACATTTTCTTCAGGGATTTGGTTCAGGTGAAACACCAGCTGATTGGCTGAATTAATTGTATGAGACCTTGAACTTGAACCTTGAATCATGTAAGGTCAACATCGGCATCTGATGCTTTGATAGATGTATCAATATGGGTGACTCACATTCCTTGGTATAGTATTTATTCCAAAGGATAAAATGTTGACAATTGCTTTTGCTGAATAACCAAGTGGTTCAGGGTCATGATCCAGGCCAGCAGCATGATAGAATGAATTACACACACAGAACTCAAATGTGCTGACGTTTTCAAATATTTGTCCTTGAATACCAGAATTATGCTGTTATATCTGATATGTAGCAGTAACTGAAAAAAAAGGTATTTGAGTTCATTCATATCCATGACCAGAACCAACTTACCGGTAAAATTCACACATAATTAAATCTTTAAACAAAAGTCTTCAAATCTGCAGAAGTGTTGAGGGATACAGACTTATTTGGTCTCTTATTTATCATAGTTTTCCTGGGTTTGACATATTATGTCACAAACATATTGGAAAGATTTAAAGTTTACAGGTACAATTTTGGTGGGCAGTGGCCTTTTTCTCTTTTACATCAGGGTATGTTGCTGCAGGGGATATTTACGATAAAAACATAACAAAATCAGCTACTGACATCTTAATTCGATCTGGGTGTGTTTATAATGCTAAAAAGTCATGAAGGTCTCACTTATTTTGAAAATCTATATTATACAGGACATTTGTGTGATCATAACCTGATGTGAGGGCCTTGATATTGAAGCGTCAGGCAGTGTCAAGCTCTGCTGTCCCTTATAGGTTGAGCTGTAATGTCAAACCTACAGTGAGGAAAAACTAACTTGGTAAGTACTGTTATCTTTGTGTTATACAAGTATTTTATAAGTCAACTGGTTTAAAGCACCACTGAGCTTATGGCATGGCCCCATTTTGCTGTCATCTGGTACTTTTAATTGTTGTCCATAGCGTTAATTGTCCTATCAACATCTTTACTTAATAAAAAAAACAGAAACCAAAAAATGTAGTAGTCATGAACAACGAAATGTATTTTGACCACATTTTCCTACAGAGTCTGAACCTCCTAGGGCTTGATTGAAGGGAGTGGCCCTATTTGAAGAATTAAAAAAAAATGAACACTTTTTTCATTATAGAGACTGAATTTGGCATAAACGATGAGTTTGACATAAAACCAGCCAAGTTTAATATTAAGAATTAAACATCTTCAATATCATGAATTTGAAGAGAAATGCAAATGAATGCTATGATATTCTCAATGAGCTCTACAGACCCCATGGCCCTCTGGATGATAAATCATTTTACTGAAAGTGCTTATGCATTAATTTTAACTACAGTGCTCATTTTGTATACTGAATTGTTGACATCTGCTGAACAAGGAAGTTAGAATATGCTTTAAAAAATTCATTTTACTAAAAGTGCCTTAGTATGCATAAATTTTAACTACAATGATCATTTTTAGGTTACCTGAGACTTTGTCTCAAGTGACCTAGCTATTCTAACTGCCTTTTGTCTGTCGTCGTCCGTCATGCATTGTGCGTCTGTAAACAATTTACATTTTCGACTTCTCCAAAACTACTGCACCAAATTCAATGAAATTTGGCAGGAAGCTTCCATGGCCAAAGGTTAATCAAAATTGTGAATGATATGGTCCGGATCCCTCAGGGGCCTGAGGGGGCGGACCGGAAAGGGTCAAATTGACTAAATTTCAAAAATCTTCTTGTTAACTCCCAGATAGGGTAGAATCAAATGCTCTTCACAGATAGAAAGGTATTAAGGTCCTTTACTAAAATTGTAGATTTCATGACCCTGGGGTCTCATGTTTCCTCCTGGGGAGGGGGTAAATTTTACTTTAGTTTATGTAGGGAAATTACATTTTGAGCATTATTTGTTCCTAAATTGCCATTGGAAATAATTCTAACTTTGTTAGAATCATCAGTATGGGATCGATGCCTGTTGGAAACTACATGTATATTGGCATTGACTGACCCCCAGAGGCTTATGGGCGGGCCAAAAAGGGTCAAATTAACTGAAATTTCTCTCTCAAAACTTAAATAAGGTAGAATTAAATACTCTTCATAAATGGAAGGGTCTTGAGTTGCTTTACCAAAATTGTGAATTTCATGACCCTGGGGTCTCAGTTTGCCCCTGGGGAGGGGATAAACTTTACTATAGTTTATATAGGGAAATCACATTTTTAACTATCATTTGTTTGATTTCTATTGGAATTTATTCTATCTTGGTTAACATTATCAGCATTTGATGACAGCTCAATGGTATGCACATGTTGGTACTGACTAGCCCCCATTGGCCTATATGGGTGTGGCCAAAAATGGTCAATTAAATTAACTTGAATATTTCAAAACGCAGGTGACTGTTAAGGCCCATGGGCCTCATGTAATAAAATCTGCTTAACAAGGAAGTTGGAATATGCTTTAAAATATAAAGTAAATTTTTTTTACATATTAAGATCACACACTTGAAGACAATGGCACTAGTGAGTGGGATCCTGAGAGGTCTGGGCCGTGGCCTCAGGTCACCTGTACAACGAGGACTCTGGACCACCACCAGCAGGCAATACAGTGAGGGAACTGTGACTGGTAATGAAAACAATGGACAATCGGTCAAGGTGCCGTCCAGTGCCAGAGTGGTCATCTGTGGTGGAGGCGTTCTCGGGACATCCATTGCCTACCATCTGGCCGAACGGGGCTGGACCGATGTTGTATTACTGGAGCAGGGCAGGTAACATCTCATTGGTATATCATCATATAATGTTAGCATAATTATCATATTTAACAGACTTAGAGTTACTTATTGTCAAAACCAAATCACTGGTAGGGACTGCACAGTTACCATGAGTTACTCATTGGTTCCAGACTGCTGAGTACCAATACTGTTACCTGACCACAGGTTACACATTGCTTTCTACTCATGATGTTACCATGGGTTACCCTACTTTTATTGTTAACATGGGTTACCCTACTTTTAATGTTACCATGGGTTACCCTACTTATGATGTTACCATGGGTTACCCTACTTATGATGTTAACATGGGTTACCCTACTTATGATGTTACCATGGGTTACCCTACTTATGATGTTAACATGGGTTACCCTACTTATGATGTTACCATGGGTTACCTACTTATGATGTTGCCATGGGTTACCCTACTTTTATTGTTACCATGGGTTACCCTACTTTTAATGTTACCATGGGCTACCCTACCATGGTGGCCGAGTGGTTAAGATGTCTTGACAGTCGTACACTTTATCACTAGCCCTCCACCTCTGGGTTGCAAGTTAATATTTGTTGGGATTATACATTTGAAATTTGTTTCAATGCCACATCAATATCTATAATTTGTGCATAAATGTATTGCCATTTAATTGGCTTTTAGATTTTACATCCAAATAGTTTACTGTAACTTTACTGAAAGTATTTTATCATGGCAACCAGTGAGTTTGTCAATCCTTGTTTCTACTATCCTGCCCATGCTGTTACAATGAGTTATCCATTGTTCTGTTACAATGGATTATTCATTGTTTTCTACTTGTACTAATACCAAGTGTTACTCATTGTTTTCTTCTCATACTTTTTATGAACCATAGGCTGCCCATTGTTTTTTAATCATACTGTTATCTGGAGTGATTATCTGAATAAGTCGTATAAGTCAAATAACCATAGTATCATAATAATAATGGTAGACTATATCTCTATATTGGTTTTAACAGACTGACGTGTGGCACTACTTGGCATTCGGCTGGACTGGTGGGCCAGGCTAAAGATGAGGTGGAGGGGTCACAGCTAGTGGCTTACAGTAGACAACTGTACAAACAGTTAGATAAAAGTCATGGAGTGGGTAAGTATATCATCACCTCAGATAAAAGTCATGGGGTGGGTAAGTATATCATCACCTCAGATAAAAGTCATGGAGTGGGTAAGTATATCATCACCTCAGATAAAAGTCATGGGGTGGGTAAGTATATCATCACCTCATTGCTAAAAATGGAAATTTTTTTCTGGTCTATAACTTGCTTTCCCTTGGACTGATCTGACAACTACTCCGGCACAGTAATGTAAGTTAGAGTGGATAGATCAAATTCAACACAAATTTGTAAACATTGCTCTCTTTTTAGAAGTTCTTGCTTCAGATTTATTTTTAGGTCAAAAGGCCAAATGCCAAGGTTACTTACTTTGAATAGATAGTTGGTTTCTGCCGAATAACTCTGGGTTCCTTTGACCAAATAAACTCAAATGTCACACAGTGCTTTCCTACTACTTGTACTACTAACAAGGGAACAAGTGGGGTTTGGTGGTTAGTACATGTACTATTTATTCTGCCACATCACACTCATACATTGGTTTAATACATATAAAATCAATATCTCAGTAAACAGTTCAGTGTCACAGAATTGGTAGGTAATGTTTATTATCTGCCTTTTATAATTGTAAAGTATTATTGATGGTTCGCTAAATTTGATTATTATTTGGTTATTGCACAAATTGATGCAAATGTTAAATTGGTTGTAAAATTGATCGTCCAAATTACCCTTCCATGTACACAGCTTATGAATATATTTTTTTTCTAGGATGGAAAGAATGTGGCAGTGTTATTGTAGCTCAGACTAAAGACAGGTTGACATTTCTGCAGAGGAAACATGCTATTGCATTGTGAGTAACTACTAGTTAGCTCACCTGGTCCATAGAACCAAGTTGACCTTAGGCCAGTACTGTACATGTGGTGTCTAGATCTTGTGTCCGGTGTCTGGTGTGCAGCATCCATTGTCCATCATTCGTTGTCCGTCGTCTGTCAACAATTGTCTTCTTAACCACTGATCAGAATTAAAGCTGATTTTGGTAGAACTCTATGTGTCTAGGATTTAAATTTATAGAAATGATAGGGTTGAACCTCCACCCCATCTATTGAAACTTGGTCAAGATACACAGTACTATATATACTGAAGTTCACTGTTAGCATGTTTAAATGTTTTAAATCTGTAAAGAGAATGACATTGATTACATGATGATTATGTACCAGATGTCCTGAGGTTTCATTGGAACAATTGAGCTTCATTTAAACATTGAACTGTTTTCAGTTGGCATTCATGGACTTATGAATGCCATCTTGATATGACAAATTTAAGGAAGTATGCTAAAAAATAGTACGTTCAACAATACAATAAATGCATGACAAGCTTAATTAATGTGATACTTATTTGCTCACCTGGGCCGAAGAAAGGCTTATCCCATACTGTGGTGTCCGGCGTCCGTCCGTCAACAATTGACTTCTTCTGAACAGCTGATCAGAATTTAGCCACATTTGGTAGGAAGCATCCCTAGGTGGCTCAATTCAAATTTAAACATATGATGGGACTGATACCCCAGGGGCCAGAGGGGTGGGGCCTGAGGGACAGGGCCAAACGGGGTCCATTAGGCATTATTGACATTAACGACTTCTTCTCTGGACCTAACTAGTGTATGGCATTGATATTTCAGTGGTAGCATCTCTAGGTGGCTGGGATTCAAATTTATACAAATGATGGGGCTGACCCCCAGGGGCCCAAGGGGCAGGGCCTAAAGGGGTCCATTTGGCGATATTAATATATTGATATTGACGACTTCTCTCTGGACCAAAGCAATGTATGACATTGTTGACTTCCCTAGGTAGACAGGATTTAAATTTAAGCAAAATGGGGGGTGAACCATATATATATGTAAATATATACAATGTATATATGCATAGCATTGCTGAACATCAAAAGATAAACACATTCATGTTGTAAAAAATGGGACCTGGTGTCTTTCCCCTCCCTTGAAGACTTATTTAATTTGTTATGTCTTTGAAGCTGTTCAGATTCCCACCCCATAACCACATTGTTTTGATGTTTAATAAACCAGGTGAGCGATACAGCCCTTCTGGGCCTCTTGTATTTAATACGTACAAACATCAGGATTATAATTTTCCACGGCAGAAGGTAAATTTTCCATTCTTTTTTTTTGCTGTAAGATAACCATACAAGTGGATATAACCTCCATTTGTTTACTGTTACATTCATACGCCAGTTGGCAGTTATGAGTTGGTAAAGTCCACCTACAGTTGGTAAGGTCATGGTCATTATGCTATAGAGTGGTCTGTTATATTGTATGCTATATAATCCCCGCATATTAAATAATAATGCTGAGATAATTAGTAAAATTTATGAGATATCTAATAATGATGCTGAGATATTTAGTAATGATGCTGAGATATCTATAATGATGCTGATATATCTAATAATGATGGTGAGATATCTTATAATGATGCTGAGATATCTTATAATTATTCTGAGATATCTAATAATGATGGTGAGATATCTAATAATGATGCTGATATATCTAATAATTATTCTTGAGATATCTAATAATGATGTTTGACCATTCAGAAGACTGGAAGTTCATATTCCACTAGTGGACAACAATAGAACAAAATTTTAAACACTTTCAGATGTTATCTTCTTTCTTTCAAAATAAACTAAATGTTATTTTTCTGACCTTTGAATTATTAAAAGAAAATACTTGTATCAACCTAAAATTGGCATCATTTTACAGGGCCACAGGTATTGAGTCCCATCTAATTTCACCAGAAGAGGCAGGAAAGCTGTGTCCCTGGATCAGAACTGATGATTTGAAGGTCAGTTCAAGTTTAATAAACACATAACAATATCAGCAATACAGCTGTGATTACCACATTTTCAAGCACCGGCATCTCTATCCTGTGTTTGAATAATTAAGATGTCTTACTAGATAGTGTTTATGTAGACAAATCTCCTAGATTGATCTCTCGTTAATGACTTACAGATATTTCAGTTGTTATTGATAATCAAGCATCAATTTTAAACCAATTTGTAATCCTTATATACATTTCTATTTATTTATGTGACCACCAGGGGGCGCTTTGGGTGCCCGGAGATGGAGCTCTCACCCCGCCAGATCTTGTGTCAGCTTACACCTCCATCGCTAGGGAGAAAGGTACTGGGCCAACGTCTAAATCTGAATGAAGTTATCATTGTTATAATTTTATGATGGCTGAAAGATGCTGGATTTAGGTACTTTGTGTAACCTCTTCATTGATCATTGAGATATTATTTTTGATACATATTTTATATGAACAGTTTACGACTCTTTTTATTCTACAGGAGTAAAGATCTTGGAGGGAGTGAAAATAGACCAGATTCACACCAAGAATGGGCGTGTATCTCATGTGACCACATCCCACGGTGATATCAACTGTGAATACTTCGTCAACTGTGCTGGCCTGGTAAGTCTGTTTGTCATGGATCATCAGTTTTGCTCACCTTTACTCACACACCCAGCTTAACACCTTATTAATTACATTAAAAGTTTGTTTGAATGAATGGCCTTAAAATTATTTTCAAGGTCACAGGGGTCAAATGTACAAAAATCTTTAAACAACATCTTCTCACTAACTAAGAGGTCAAGTGCCATGATATTATTTGAAGTTTGTTCAAATGACTGACCTTAAACTATTTTCAAGATCACAGGGCCGGGTCAAATGTATTACAATTTTTAAACAACTTCTCAATAACCAAGAGCCCCAGGGCCATGCAAGGTGTTGGGCAACTAGCATGTTTGGATGAAAGGCTACAAAGTTTGTCCAAACCAATGATCTTGACCGACTTTCAAAGTCACAGCAGTCAAATGACCTAGAATCTTTATTTGGCTTCTTCTAAATAACCAAGAAGCCTTGGATCATGATGATGGGCCTGTAGCATGCTCAGATGAGATGTGTTTAATGTTGGTTTAAAAGCGAATCTATCAGTGTACACATCATACAGAAGTCAGTTGACCGTTGTTATAATGGCCACAATTACATAACTATATATGCAACATAAAAAAGTCATAAGATAACCAAATGCTCACCATCTTTAGATGTGAAGTGATTTGTTTTGGCTTTCCAGCACACAGATTATTTTGATTGAAAATTAAAACCACATTTGTGTTGAGAGTAAAATTTTATTCATTTAACAGGGGATGATCTCTCCATGAAATTATTTACATCATACATTTATATTTGTATGTTGACAGTGGGCAAGGGAAGTAGGGGCAAAGTCTGAACCAAATGTGAAAATTCCTCTCCATCCTAACGAACATTTCTACCTGGTTACGACACCCATACAAGGACTGGACCCTTTGATGCCTGGTGAGAGCCACTCTATTTATCAGTGTTCATTGGATAGGACACCTTGGGCACTCTACAAATCAAATACATTAATTTTTGTATATACATTTTTGGGGGGTTGGATGGCCTGCTACACCTCACAGCTCACCTTGTGGCAACATATTGTTTAGATATGATAGTGAATTGATAATCTACTCAATATTTATTAAATAACTTACTTCCTAGCCTCCAATATATATTGCTTTATTTCACATCCATGTATGTAAATACATTGCAATCCAGGTATTCTTATCATCTAATAGACGACTTCAACTATGATCATGTCAGGGTTTTGGGCCGACTATCACTGCGCCATTGAAATGTTCTTTTTTAAGAACACTGATGTGGCGCAGCGGTATAAGCTACGGGTATTTCTGGCTAGGCGATTGGGTGCCGTAGATCATGAGTTCGAGGCCTAGTCAGGGCACGAGTCATAAAGTTGTCTTTCTTTGTCAATTGTATAACTATGTTATATATATATATATTTATATTGTTAATAAGTTTGTACATGTATCTTGTTACTGTTTCTTCTCTTTTTCATGCCAGTTGTCAGAGATTTTGACGGCCGGATTTACGCCAGGGAGTGGAGTGGAGGTTTATTGGCCGGAGGGTTTGAACCCAGAGGCAAACCTGTGTTCCATAATGGTGTTCCAGATAAATTTGAATTTCAGCTTCTTCCTGAGGACTGGGATCATTTCCGTAAGAATTATCTTGATACATTCAATCTTGTGTTGGATTACTTGTTTGGCATTTTGTGTTCTGTGCTGGGGACATACAGTTCAACTACACTTTTCCCTGTAGTGTTTGTAAACCTGACTGTGTATTAAAGGGGTGGATTACCTCAAAAGTTTAACAAATTATCTCATTTGTGCTGTACGCTATTACTTCATTTATAATATATATATGTGCATTGTATAAAAAATCGAAGAAGTAAAACTATCTACAAATAGAATAATTTTCCAGTTATGATGACACAATAAAACTTCTATTAAAAGACATACAACACTACATTGTCATGTTTATTATAACTCCTCAGTAAATCAACATTTACTACCTGGTCATCCAAGTATCCATGGAGCCTAATCTCTCATTTGTCTTACATGACTGGAGCAATGGATTCAAAATAATTATGATCACAAAAATAGTTTGCCACTTAAATATAATTACATAATTATTGAAATATCTTAGCAATTTTCATTTCAAAAACAGTGATCTTGGGTTAAAAGTAACTGAATACGAGTCATTTGTTTCTATAACAACAGAGGTACTTTTAGACCCGATTCTGCATCGCTTCCCTTGCATGGAGACTGCTGAAGTGAGGCATTTGGTGAATGGCCCAGAGAGTTTCACTCCAGACGGCCACTGGAATCTAGGTGAATCGCCTGAGGTAGGAACATTAAGAAAGTAGCTGCCTAATTTTGCAAGAATATTTTTGATGTATTTAATTCATCAATTGTTTTAATAATGTTAGATTTTGAAAATATTTCTAGAAACTTTTGCCAAACTTTGTCCTATAAAAATATTACTATAAATATGCATTTTGTAGCAAGTACATCATTCATAGTACATTTGTATTAATGAATTTAAGAACTGTCAGCTGATCAGCTTGTGGTGTTGATGAATTGGAACCCTGCTGGTCAGCTTGTAGTGTTGATGAATTAGAGTTCTGCTGATCAGCTTGTAGTGTTGATGAATTAGAGTTCTGCTGATCAGCTTGTAGTGTTGATGAATTAGAGTTCTGCTGATCGCTTGTAGTGTTGATGAATTAGAGTTCTGCTGATCAGCTTGTAGGATTGATCGATGAATTAGAGTTCTGCTGATCAGCTTGTAGTGTTGATGAATTAGAGTTCTGCTGATCAGCTTGTAGTTTTGATGAATTAGATCAGTCATGCTGATCAGCTTGTAGTGTTGATGAATTAGAGTTCTGCTGATCAGCTTGTAGTGTTGATGAATTAGAGTTCTGCTGATCAGCTTGAAGTGTTGATGAATTAGAGTTCTGCTGATCAGCTTGTAGTGTTGATGAATTAGAGTTCTGCTGATCGCTTGTAGTGTTGATGAATTAGAGTTCTGCTGATCAGCTTGTAGGATTGATGAATTAGAGTTCTGCTGATCAGCTTGTAGTGTTGATGAATTAGAGTTCTGCTGATCAGCTTGAAGTGTTGATGAATTAGAGTTCTGCTGATCAGCTTGTAGTGTTGATGAATTAGAGTTCTGCTGATCGCTTGTAGTGTTGATGAATTAGAGTTCTGCTGATCAGCTTGTAGTGTTGATGAATTAGAGTCCTGCTGATCAGCTTGTAGTGTTGATGAATTAGAGTTCTGCTGATCAGCTTGTAGTGTTGATGAATTAGAGTTCTGCTGATCAGCTTGTAGTGTTGATGAATTGGAGCCCTGCTGATCAGCTTGTGGTGTTGTAGAACATCAGATTCTGTAGACCACAATTATAAATTATTTGTACATTTAAATAAGATGAGTTTCTTCGTAGCAATGATCATTATTGTAATGCACTGACAGTACTAGTAGAATGCTTTCATAATAAGTTCAGTCAAGCATGAATTTTGGGCCACCCTCTCCTCAGATAAGGGCTTGGGACACACTGTAGGCAGGGGATGATATATGTTAGGTTAGTTGATTCCCCTTTCCTCCAACATCTGAAGCAACATTTGTTCCCTTAGCAGCATCGTAAACTAAGACCAATGTTGTGTTGATTGTAAGTGACATATGTAAACATATACTAGTTAAGACACTGGTGTCCTCCTCTGGTTGACTTTTATCCTACTGAGATTAAACTGTATGTTGATCAGGTGAAGAACTACTTCGTAGCGGCAGGTATGAACTCCATGGGTGTGGTTGGCTCTGGTGGGATAGGAAAACATCTCACAGAATGGATTATTGACGGTGAGCCAAGCATCAACCTGGCAGAGCATGACATCCTCAGATATGTTCCTCACCATAGCAACAAAAAGTTCCTCAAGGAGAGAGTTAAGGAAACCATTGGTAAGACTCCTTTGTATTAGCTCATCTGTCCTAAAGGCATGTGATCTTATGTTCTGCTATAGTTACTGTAGTGCATTGTCTGTCTGTCCAGCACTAATTTTGTTCCTTTAAATAACTTCTCAAAATACAAAAGCTCTAGGATTAATCAGTTCCCGGGATGGAGCCCAATAAATTTTGCAAAACGAAAAATCTTAGTCATGTTCAAGGTGTTGATTGGTTAAGGTTAAAACTATTGAAGTTAACCTGTATACAGAATATCTTGATATGATCTGCTAAGCTATTGGAGTTAACTTGTGTACAGAATATCTTGATATGATCTGCTAAGCTATTGGAGTTAACTTGTATACAGAATATCTTTATATGATCTGCTAAGCTATTGGAGTTACACTTGTTTTACTATAATGATTGTAGACTGAATTTTTTTCTGACAACAAACTTGTTCTACAGTTGCAACTGCCCTGCAGGTAGGGCGTAAGAATTGTACCTGCTGCCCCCATTGCATGATCGTAAGAGGCGACTAAATTTGGGATCTTATCTTTTCTCTTCTTTCTTAAAAACTTTCTTCTTCCTAATGTCTCCCTTGACAATGCCTCACTTTTGGCCTTAAGTTGAGCGTTCGGCGCTGTGAGGAAGGCTTTGGGTTCTGTCCCCTAGCCGAGACATACCAGAGTCTTTAAAAATGGTAGTTGCTATTCCTGCTTAGCGCTCAGCATATTTGGAGTGGGACGACTGGTTCGCCCGTTGTCAGTATAATGTGACCGGGTGGGGTGTGCTGCTGGGTGTCTTCGGCAGTATGCTTCAGTGAGGTAGCACTTTAAATCGGCAAAAGTTCCGGCCTATCACAAGGAGACTTAACACGAACATACCGCAGCCTCCCAAAACACACATACGCACTCACCACACGCATGCATGTCGCACGCACGGGAGGCTGTCCTTAAATGACCTTAGCTGTTAATAGGACGTTAAACAAAATAAACCAAACCAAACTACATGTACAGTTGCAAGCCCTTTAAAATTTCTCTAATATAGTGTAGTGGGAAAACATAATGAGGTAAAGCATCTACACCTATTTTTGTTAATCACATCTTTAATGGCAATTATGTCCCTTTCCAGGAATCTTGACCAGACAACTCCTCCATTTCCAAACTTAGTAACATCCTTATTAGTCAGCACACTCTGATGTTAGGCAGCTGTACTAGCTGCATATCTTTTATGGCTTTTATGCCAAATATTCTATGGCTATAGAAAGAATTTTGATCTTGCTTAATTTCTCTTTATTTTAATGACAAGTTTTAGATGGCTAAGTGGTTATCAGGGTGGAGAGAAGAGCAGGAGGTATCAGCCAGCCACCCTAGCAACAATTCTAATTGATTCTAATGTACTAGGTATGGCAGGAAATTACATTCCAAAGTATTAAAGGTAGATAACCACGGGTAAATAAAGAAAATATAAGTTTGTTCTTAGATTTTTACTTTCATTTTGAAAACCAGCACAATTTTTTACTTTCATTTTGAAAACCAGCATTGTACGCACTGAGGTTCCCGTATGAATATTGGGAGACTGGACGTAAACTGAGAACCTCACCCCTACACACCAGGCTGGAGGTAGATGGGGCATACTTTGGTGAAACCAACGCATATGAACGACCTATCTACTTCGCAAGACCTGATGGTAAGTCATGTCATGATCACTGATTTCAAGGAGTTCATTTCTTATAAATCTATTATATCTACCTATATGTAAATTGTCTAACAGAATTGACAGGGCCATTCAATAAATTTTGTCACAACACAATTTCCCTTTAATTAAAAAGGAGACAGATAAGAATAATGCCTTGGCAACCATAAGATATTTAAATAGCAGTGCACTTATGGGGAAAAAATTAACACCACCCAACAAGAATTGAGCAAGTTATAAGGCTTTGATGAATGGTATTTACTGTGGAAGTGATGTGATTTAATGCTAAAATGAAGGTCATGCCTGTATTAAAACTCGCTGTGCATCACATACAAATGTATAAATCTTAATCAGATACAGTCAGAGTTATGAAGTATACAATGACACTTCTGCCATCTCCTTTTAGAACATTTTTACAGTGTAGGTGTGTATATGGTATAATTGATATGAAAGAGGAAAGGCTACCAGGCAGGCCACTCATTTCAGCAAACAAATTTGAACATAACTGTTGTGAATGTATTGTAGAAGTTAGGTCCTTACCTTCTTCCTGAGATCATATACCTGGTATATCACACAGCACACAGAGAGTATGCTATGTGTAATGCTGGAAAATTTTGTTGGTTACTTACAAGGGGTGAAATGTTCTACTGGGAATCCCAAACACTTATGAATAATCAAAATGGTTGAAATATCAGCAAGGCTATTTATAGAGGAAAAAGTGCATTATAAGAATGTAAAAAAAAAAAAAAAAAAACATGAAAAAGCATCCAAGGAAAAGAAATATAATGGCTTACAGCTTATTCAGGGCAGTGCTTCATTTCACAAAAGTTATGATGTGTGGGGATTCTTTGAGGGATTATGATAGAAAATTAAAGTTTTGGCATTAATAACACAATTTATATGAATGCAATCATATGACTGACATAGAAGTACATGTTCCAGTTTGCAAAATAAGGCAGCTACACAATTTCCAACAAACTTGAAAAACTGTCTAATTTAGACCTTACAGTCTGTGTATATTTTTAATATCAGATGAACTAGGTGACCAGTATCACCCAGTGAAAGGTTCCTATGGCAAACCACCATGGTTTGATAATGTCAAGGAGGAGTACTGGGCTTGTAAGGAACGGGTCTGTCTCATAGACATGTCATCCTTCTCCAAGTTTGAAGTCAAGGTAAGGATCTCCAAGTCAAGGTAGATCTCCAAGTCAAGGTAAGGATATCCAAGTCAAGGTAAAGATCTTCAAGTCAAGGTAAGTATCTCCATGTCAAGGTAGATCTCCAAGTCAAGGTAAGCATCTCCAAGTCAAGGTAAGGATCTCCAAGTCAAGGTAAGCATCTCCATGTCAAGGTAAGGATCTCCAAGTCAAGGTAAGGATCTCCATGTCAAGGTAAGTATCTCCAAGTCAAGGTAAGGATCTCCAAGTCAAGGTTAGGATCTCCAAGTCAAGGTAAGGATCTCCAAGTCAAGGTAAGGATCTCCAAGTCAAGGTAAGGATCTCCATGTCAAGGTAAGGATATCCAAGTCAAGGTAAATGTCTCCAAGTCAAGGTAAGGATCTCCAAGTCAAGGTAAGGATCTCCAAGTCAAGGTAAGTATCTCCATGTCAAGGTAAGGATCTCCAAGTCAAGGTAAGGATCTCCAAGTCAAGGTAAGGATATCCAAGTCAAGGTAAGCATCTCCAAGTCAAGGTAAGGATCTCCAAGTCAAGGTAAGGATCTCTAAGTCAAGGTAAGGATCTCCACGTCAAGGTAAAGATCTCTAAGTCAAGGTAAGCATCTCCAAGTCAAGGTAAGCATCTCCAAGTCAAGGTAAGCATCTCCATGTCAAGGTAAGGATCTCCAAGTCAAGGTAAGGATCTCCATGTCAAGGTAAGTATCTCCAAGTCAAGGTAAGGATCTCCGAGTCAAGGTTAGGATCTCCAAGTCAAGGTAAGTATCTCCAAGTCAAGGTAAGGATCTCCAAGTCAAGGTAAGGATCTCCACGTCAAGGTAAGGATCTCCAAGTCAAGGTAAGTATCTCCAAGTCAAGGTAAGGATCTCCGAGTCAAGGTAAGGATATCCAAGTCAAGGTAAGCATCTCCAAGTCAAGGTAAGGATCTCCAAGTCAAGGTAAGGATCTCCAAGTCAAGGTAAGGATCTCCACGTCAAGGTAAAGATCTCCAAGTCAAGGTAAGCATCTCCAAGTCAAGGTAAGGATCTCCAAGTCAAGGTAAGCATCGCCATGTCAAGGTAAGGATCTCCAAGTCAAGGTAAGGATCTCCATGTCAAGGTAAGTATCTCCAAGTCAAGGTAAGGATCTCCAAGTCAAGGTTAGGATCTCCAAGTCAAGGTAAGGATCTCCATGTCAAGGTAAGGATATCCAAGTCAAGGTAAATGTCTCCAAGTCAAGGTAAGGATCTCCAAGTCAAGGTAAGGATCTCCAAGTCAAGGTAAGGATCTCCACGTCAAGGTAAGAATCTCCAAGTCAAGGTAAGTATCTCTGAGTCAAGGTAAGGATCTCCTAGTCAAGGTAAGGATATCCAAGTCAAGGTAAGCATCTCCAAGTCAAGGTAAAGATCTCCAAGTCAAGGTAAGGATCTCCAAGTCAAGGTAAGGATCTCCAAGTCAAGGTAAGGATCTCCATGTCAAGGTAAGAATCTCCAAGTCAAGGTAGATCTCCAAGACAAGGTAAGGATCTCCATGTCAAGGTAAGGATCTCCAAGTCAAGGTAAGTATCTCCAAGTCAAGGTAAGGATCTCCATGTCAAGGTAAGAATCTCCATGTCAAGGTAAAGATCTCCAAGGCAAGGTAAACGTCTCCAAATCAAGGTAAGGATCTCCAAGTCAAGGTAAGGATCTCTAAGTCAAGGTAAGGATCTCCAAGTCAAGTTAAGGATATCCAAGTCAAGGTAAGGATCTCCGAGTCAAGGTAAGTATCTCCAAGTCAAGGTAAGGATCTCCATGTCAAGGTAAACGTCTCCAAGTCAAGGTAAGGATCTCCAAGTCAAGTTAAGGATCTCCAACTCAAGTTAAGTATCTCCAAGTCAAGGTAAGGATCTCCATGTCAAGGTAAATGTCTCCAAGTCAAGGTAAGGATCTCCAACTCAAGGTAAGGATCTCCAAGTCAAGTTAAGGATCTCCAAGTCAAGGTAAGGATCTCCATGTCAAGGTAAGGATCTCCAAGTCAAGGTAAGAATTCCATGTCAAGGTAAGTATCTCCAAGTCAAGGTAAGGATCTCCGAGTCAAGGTAAGGATCTCCAAGTCAAGGTAAGGATCTCCAAGTCAAGGTAAACGTCTCCAAGTCAAGGTAAGCATCTCCAAGTCAAGGTAAGAAATGCGTCTGTCTCATAGACATGTTGTAAGAAATAAAATATTACAGATATGCTGGCAGGCCATTTGCTTTAGCACTGTACTGTAGATACATTTGTGTGTCATTCATCACAATTCTAAGGAAAAGGAACATGTCTATTGTATGTATAGTTTTGACCTCAGAGAGAGTACAGCCATTGTATTAATGAAGGATTAATCTGATTGAAACACACTCCGAATAATTATCTACTGTATTCAAGTATCTAAGGAGCAATATATTTTTGTATCTTGTATTATATTATAAAATGGGATATGTTGATGTTGTAACATAAGAATTTTGTATAATGTTTACACAGTGTCACATACATGTATTGTGTCTTAATGGATGTTCAGTGCCTAGAAAATCATTTTAAAAATGGACCAAAAAATTTCACAGCTGTGTAAATTTGAAAATTGGTAATTGATTGTGTGAAATGTTTTATAATGCTTTATTCAGTAACTAATGGTAGATTTTTTTTTTTTTTAATTTTTTCCCACTTTGTGGATTCTCAGTCCAATGGCTCTGAGGCCCTGAATTTCCTGGAATATTTGAGCTCCAATGATATTGAAGACAATGTTGGAGAGATCATCCACACGGGCATGCAAAACAATCACGGAGGATATGAGAATGATTGTACCATTGTGCCTCTCTACCACAATCAGTAAGTGTTCAGTTGTAAAATAGTTCAATACCGTATGCAACAGATCAGTATGGGAAAGGGTGTATACTGGAATCAAGTGTTCATCTATCTTTCCGCCTGTGGACGGAAGTTTGTCCATTGAAATGCTGTTTCGTTTTATGAAACTACGTACATATGCTAAGTATAATTATTTTCATGGTTTACTTGACGTTTTCGACCTTCCCAATATATCCCTTTATATATTTATACCCCCGCAACGAAGTTAGGGGGGTATACTGGAATCAGGTTGTCCGTCCGTCCGTCTGTCTGTAGACGCATGTTGTCCGGACAACTCCTCCTAAACCGATAGGCCAATTCCGATGAAACTTCACACAAATATTAATGATCATGTGTAGATGTGCATGCCACTTTATTTTTCTCAAAATTATGGTTGCTATGGCAACTGGTCTCTATAAACAGGTTTTCCGATAAGAACCATAACTTTAAGTTTGTCCGGACAACTCCTCCAAAAACTGAATGGCCAATTTCAATGAAACTTCACACAAATACAGAGGACCATATGTAGATGTGCATGCCACTTTCTTTTCTTTCAAAATTATGGTTGCTATGGCAACTGGTCACTATAAACAAGTTTTCTGATAAGAACCATAACTTTAAGTTTGACCGGACAACTCCTCCTAAACCGAAGGGCCGATTTCAATGAAACTTCACACAAATATAGAGGACCATGTGTAGATGTGCATGCCACTTTATTTTTCTCAAAATTATGGTTGCTATGGCAACTGGTCACTATAAACAGGTTTTCCGATAAGAACCATAACTTTAAGTTTGTCTGGACAACTCCTCCTAAACTAAAAGGCCAATTTCAATGAAACTTCACACAAATATAGAGGACCATGTGTAGATGTGCATGCCACTTTCCTTTCTTTCAAAATTATGGTTGCTATGGCAACTGGTCACTATAAACAGGTTCTCTAATAAGAACCATAACTTCAAGGTTGTCCGGACAACTCCTCCTAAACTGAATGGCCGATTTCAATGAAACTTCACACAAATATAGAGGACCATGTGTAGATGTGCATGCCACTTTATTTTTTTTCAAAATTATGGTTGCTATGGCAACTGGTCACTATAAACAGGTTTTCCGATAAGAACCATAACTTTAAGTTTGTCTGGACAACTCCTCCTAAACCGAAGGGCCGATTTCAATGAAACTTCACACAAATATAGAGGACCATGTGTAGATGTGCATGCCACTTTTTTTTTTTTTTTCAAAATTATGGTTGCTATGGCAACTGGTCACTATATTACTGGGATATCTTAGTTAACCTCTAATTAACAGTTCCAATTCACCATTGACTCGTGCAGATTGCGGGGGTATTAGTCAGCCATCCTGGCGACAGTTCTAGTTTGTATTCCTACTAATCAATTAGTACTTTAAAGTTAAATACTTTGTACACTTGACTTGAGCAGTATCCAGGCAGTTGTGCAGTGTTAACCTGAGTTCACATTTGATTGTATTGTAATGAAGACATGACTAATTTATATTCATACCCCCCACAACGAAGTTAGGTTAGTATATTGGAATCACCCTGTCCAACCATCCATCTGACCATCCGTCTGTCAGGAATATTATGTCAAGTGTATCTAAAAAGTACTTAGTATTATTTCTCAAACTTGACATACTACATCCATATGATATATGGTTGTTGTCCTTTCACTTTTCGTAAAATTTCGACAACATTTGGTAGAGTTATGCCCCTTTTTTTGTATATAATAACAAATTTATGTAGTAATATTTCTAAAACTTGGCCTACTACATCCTTATGGTATTAAGTTGACAGGCGGCCATCTTGGATTTTGGCTGAAAGTTTTCTATCCCTATTTCTTGATAACTACTTGATGGATATTTCTCAAATTTCACACGTGGGTCTGCTGGTGACTAGTTTTACATTAAAACTTTCGTTGTCGCCATGGTAACTGGTCACTATTAAGATGTTTTGCAATAAAGTTGTCAGTATAACTAAAACATATACTTTGATTTGAGTATTTCTTAACAATGTTATTTTTCATATTCCTTCTTGCTCAGTTTTTTCATAATATCCCCGGCATCCCAGCAGACTAGATCCCTAGCTTGGTTGCAGCGTTTCCAACCCAAAGATGGCTCAGTACAGATCCGAGATATCACATCAGCGTACGCTGGGATAAATGTAATAGGTCCACATGCCCAGCAACTACTGGCTGATGTCACCGACATCTCTACCACTCTGAAGGATTTCAAACCTATGACATGCAAGGTATATACTTTGAAACCTATCTTCACTGACATCATGTACTGGATTAATTCATCAGATGGTACGTTTTGTTAGTGATTAATCATTATAATCAGTGTATATTGGCATAATAATGCAGGTGTCTATAAAATGAGGGATAAGTATAGTTTTGTTTTAGTTTATTGACATTAATATCAATGTTAGAATACAAGACTAGTATCAACTATTTTACTGGGAGGAAATTTGTCAGCTATTCGGCTTTTAAAAGTTAAATTCATAGATTTCTAGTGGACAAGCAATAATTTCACCAAGGAAAGCAATATCTACATTGTATATAATCTGCTTGGAGTTTGACAAAGTAGTTTGCTTCCAATATTAAGTTACTTACTTGCTTGTTGCCATTTGGAATGGTTCAACATTTAATAACTACTAACTATTGAAAGTTATCAATTCAAGGTATACGCTTGAGCAAATTTTTTAAATGAATATTAGAAAAAGAAAAAAATTATTGTAATAAAAAAAAAATCTAATGGTCCCTCAGGTAAATATTTTTCCTTTTATATCCTGTTTCAAGTACACCAAGTCTGACAGACATTACAGACCAAATCCAAGATGGCGACGTGCCTTTTGGCTTATTGCATAAGTCGATTAATCGGGTAAAAAGCCCCCGCAAATTAGGCAACCCAATTAAGCAGAATGCACTGTATTTGCAAATAATCTAATTTGTGGCTTTCAGAGATGTAATGATGATGTGTAAAAATCATTTTGATCACAGTTATTTATCACATACAGAAAACTTTCAATATTTGTTTTTGTATCAACAGGTGATAAATGTTGGGTTTGCCAGTAATATTCGGGCTATGAGACTCACACACGGTGGAGAGGATGGTTTTGTTCTTTATGTTCCCTCGGAGGTAAATTCTACCCTCTTTTATAATTGATTGTTATCCCTTCTAATATTAATCTAGCATTAAGAGTATTTTTCAATGTTTTAAATACTTCTTAGAAACAAAACCTGACAAGGAGTCCCTTTACTTTGTATAATATTAAGCAACATAGTAAAACATCTGTCTTCCAAATCATTTACTTAAATACAGTAGATTTTAAATATCTTATAGAGTTTTAAACCACATTGTAAGACAAACTAAATAGATCTTCTACATGCATGAACTATATATAGGTTATCCTCTACATACAATGTATATATGTTGATTATATAACAATTACATATGTGTAGAATATTATAGTAAAAGTTGGGCATGAAGCTTGATTAATCCATCATAATATTCTATTCCTAGTATGCACTCCACGTGTACGATACACTGATGGCAGAAGGGAAGGACTACGGAATCCGACACGCTGGGTACTACGCCCTGAAACTGTTGCGCATTGAGAAATTCTATGCTTACTGGGGAGTCGATCTCACAACCCACACCACACCTCTTGAGTGCGGCCGTGACTTCAGGGTCAAATTTGATGTAAGAGTAAACTTTTTATGGATTCTGATATTAATTAGTAAGAGGATAATTCTCAACAATGAACCTTGGTCATCATGTTTTTATTGAAAAATCCTCTTGCAGCAAAAAGCATTGTTAAAATGTTTTTTGTAGTTGGTTTGATTTGAATGATTTAGACACCTTTACAGCATATATTTCTGATAACTAGTAGGAATAAAATTCAATGCTGCAGCAATTTGTTATTATTATATGGCAGTGTTAATGATACATGTTTCACCTTAATCTAATATGCTTCGTGTGAGGTTGTAGTGAAAATAAACCACTATTGAGATGGAATAACATGAAAAAGGTTTTCTTTGTAGGCAGGGGACTTCATCGGTAAGGAGGCGTTACTGAAACAGAAGGAGGAGGGAATTAGTCAGAGGTTTGTTCAGTTCCTACTGGAGGACTTCAATGTCGACACGGATGTGTGGCCATGGGGAGGAGAACCAATCTACCGTAACGGCAAGTTCTCTGGTACCACGACATCCAGTGGCTACGGATTCAAGCTAGATAAGATGGTGTGTCTTGGTTTCATTAGAGATTATGATGAACAGGGAAAGAGTGTTTTATACAAAAACATGAACCAGTTTGTGTTGGACAGAAACGCGAAGTATGAAATAGCCATTGGTGGGCAGATGTTTGAAGCCAAAGTGCGTCTCTACACACCAAAGGCAGCTTACTCAACCTCAGAACCGGTCTTCATCCCCGTCCCATCCATGAATAAATAAACAGCCTTCAATTCTGGGGTTATTTTAATTATCTGAAAAAAATGGAGGTCAAGATTTTAAGTTGAACTTGTCTATCTCCAGGAGTATTATTCCAGAAAATCACTGCTGAATCAATGACGTCTAAAAGAACCTGTTTAGCTAAAAAATATAATCATGTTATACAAGAATCTTGCTCCATTTGTTCAGAAATCATTTCTTAAAACAGTTTGATGAGCAATTGGATTGAAATTAACTCAAGATCTGCAATAGCCAATGCAAGCTTGCATTGGTGTTTTTAAATAATCTACCAGTTTTTAAGACAATTTCTGTGATGAAAAAATCTGGTCCACCAATGGAGCAGTAATTCAAGTCAAAATCTTTCTTTGTGCATTGAATCTCAAACTTCATATGTCTGGCAATATCGTGGTTACTGCAGTGACAACTCTTACTTCCATAAGTAATTGAAATGGATGTAATTCATGAACAAAACATGATTTAAATTGAAATATATCCATAATTCATGTTTGTCATGAGTACACTGTATGTCAGAACTAATTTGCTGTAACCTTGTGTAAATATTTGTGAATCAATTAGAATTGGTATTATAAGAGTGTTAATGTATTGATGGTAGAAATCCAGTGCAATATAACATTTACCAAAGTAAATTCCAAGTAAAGGTAATTTGATGTTTTACAAGGACCTTTAAGGTGTCACATTGTGATAATATGAGAACATAATATTATACCTACCTTTGATGTAACAATAATATCAAAAAGATACCAAGAAAGATATTTTATTAGTGTGTTATTAGTATTGTGTGTAAGGGAGTGTTTTGGTTAGAATGATGAACATGAGAAGAGAAACTTTGTTTATTTTTTCATTAATGTTGTTATTGCAGTTTTTAACTCAACAGCAAATATTTAGCTTATGCCATGGTGTATTGTCTATTCATATGACCGTCGTTAACTTTTTTCAAAAACATCTTTTAAATAACCCAGAGTCATAATATGGGGTCAGTAACATGCTGGGATGAAGGAATACATTGTTTGTTAAATGAATGACCTTGACCTACTTTCAAAGTCATGTGGACAAATGTATAACGATATGGGTCATGGAAGAGCGATGATAAAATTTGTTCAGATAAATGAAGTTATAATAAGCCTATTCCCATATAATTGGAATGAAGAGTTATTTTTTTGCATCTGGATCAATTTTAAAGCTGTATTAGTAGCAGGTGAGCAGTACAGGCCCACTGGGCCTCTTGTTTGTAGTGTGTCTTGAGATCTGCAGATGTTTTTATCGTTGTTAAAATCTTTGTAATAATCAACTTTTCTGTCTGTTAAGTTAATGTCTGTCAAGTCATTTGTTGATGCTCAGTCATGTTAACATACAGAATCATCGATTTATTCAAACCTTATTCAGTTTTCTACATTTCAAGGGTAACATAATTTGTGTTGTTTGTTTAGTTTGTTTGATTCATTTAGATTTAAGTTGTTACGACAATTATATCTTCCTTACTTTCCATTGTAGTCCTAAATATATTGTTTTTGTATTTGTGATCTAGGATAATCCAATTAGAGGTAGCTACAATACTGGAGTTGTATAAGGTCTTATTTAAGTCAAAGTTGATGTTCACAACTTGAAGTTTGTTTTCCAAGATCTGATTTCCTTTCCATACTCAACATGACTTGTATGAATATTGAAATAACATACTTCGTAAAGTAACAAATTTTTTAAAATCATGCTAAAATATGGTGACATTTACATCTACAGCTTTTGATTTTTTATCCTGCCAATCTAATATGTCTTTGATATTAGAGATCTTGATACATGATACATGTTACATGAGTTACTAGATAATGTCATAACTGGAGATTGTATGATTGAAAGAAGAAATTTATTCAATATCAGAGTTTTGCATTTTAATTTAATTTGCGTATTGATCTTGTATTAAGTCAATTAACATTAGATTATAACAAGAAAGGAACAAAGAGCATACGAACACATACAACACCCTATTGTCTGTTCTACCAACAAACAACTTTCCTTGTAATGTGTTTTAGTGAGGTTTTCTTATTAATAAAGTAAATCAAAACATTCTATGTGGTCATTTATTGGTCTTCGTTTTCTATCTTTTCTTTTTCTCAGGATGAATCATTATAAAGCTATTATGATCATTGTGAGTCATGCGTCTTCGATAAAATTTTTCACGTTTTTGAAATCTTCAAAATCCAGGATGCTGGAAAGATATGGGTGTTTCACCTTGCAATGAGTTAGCAAACAGATATAGAGATCAGCCCTGTGTATGTACATAATTTGGTATGTAGGTATGTTCAAACAATTGCCATCCTTACGCTATAGATCTACTGACATTAATTATCATTTCTTGTACAAATTCACATTTCAACCACCTGGGGCAAATTTGAGGTCAATGTTACTATAAATAAATCATCTTTGCTCTATCAACTTCCTTATATGATTGTCCTGAAACATCATGAACATATTCACAACCATCATCTCTTAAACAAGTTACTTATTGTTTCAAACACCTGATATTAAAATAGAGGTCATTGTTGAGGCCCAATCCCCACCCCTTGGTACTTGATTTTGTATAAATAAATAGACTGCTTCTGCGAGAAAGGGAACCAATTTTGTACAATTGTGGGTCTGAACCCACCTCTCTTCAGGAACAGAGGGGCCCTGTGGAAAAGTGGACATAGAAGAAAAGCTTTCAAATTTTGGTCTTGATGCCAATTTGGGCCTTCAGCCCACCATCTGAATCAAAGTACCCTACGTCCTTGGTCCTTCATACATTGTCCATGGACTGTCCATCATGTGTCTTCTGTCTGTGAACAATTTTTATTTTTGTTATCACTTTTTCTTGAAAGGTAGAGAAGGGATATTTTTCTAAATTTCACATGTAGGTTCCCCTTGGTCCCTATTTGTGCCTTCTAAATGGACAAGAGGCTGTCATATTATTTGGTTTTGACATTTGAACATTACATTTGAACATTGTTATCGCTATTTCCTGAAAAGTACTAAAGGGAATTTCTCAAACTTCACATGTAGGTTTCCATTTGTCTGTAGTTGTGCCCATTCAATTTTGAATCTGATTGGGGAAACAAAATCGCCGACAGGTAGCCATCTTGGATGTTTACTGAAAATGGCCGACGGACAACCATCTTAGATTTTGACAATCAAAGATTGTTATTGCTATTTTTAGCCCACCATTTTCAGATGGTGGGCTATTCAAATCGCCCTGCGTCCGTGGTCCGTCGTCCCTCCGTCCGTCCGTCCGTAAACAAATCTTGTTTGCTATTTCTGAGAAAGTACAGAAGGGATCTTTCTCAAATTTCATATGTAGGTTCCCCTTGGTGCCTAGTTATGCATATTGCGTTTTGAGACCAATCTGAAAACAACATGGGCGACAGGCAGCCATCTTGGATATTGACAATTGAAGTTTGTTATCGCTATTTCTGAGAAAGTACTGAAGGGATCTTTCTCAAATTTAATATGTAGGTTCCCCTTGGTGCCTAGTTATGCATATTGCGTTTTGAGACCAATCTGAAAACAACATGGCCGACAGGCAGCCATCTTGGATTTTGACAATTGAAGTTTGTTATCGCTATTTCTGAGAAAGTACTGAAGGGATCTTTCTCAAATTTCATATGTAGGTTCCCCTTGGTGCCTAGTTATGCATATTGCATTTTGAGACCAATCTGAAAACAACATGGCCGACAGGCAGCCATCTTGGATTTTGACAATTGAAGTTTGTTATCGCTATTTCTGAGAAAGTAGTGAAGGGATCTTTCTCAAATTTCATATGTAGGTTCCCCTTGGTGCCTAGTTATGCATATTGCGTTTTGAGAACAATCTGAAAACAACATGGCCGACAGGCAGCCATCTTGGATTTTGACAATTGAAGTTTGTTATCACGATTTCTGAGAAAGTATTTAAGGGATCTTTCTGAAATTTCATAAGCAGGTTCCCCTTGGTCCCTTGTATTGCATTTTTGGACCAGTCTGTCCTGAAAACAACCTGGCAAACAAACAGCCATTATTGTTAAATCTCAAATTTCTTATATAGCTAGGATTCCCTTGTTTGAAAAGTACTGGAGGGATGTCTCAATTTGCACAGATTAGTAAAATGAAGGGAAAAGTAGAGAAAAGATCAATCTGACATGGAACCTATGAAGATCATTCAATGGTGGACGCCAAGATCACTCTGGGATCTCTTGTTGATAGTACTGAGGGATTTCCCACAAAATGCTCATGTAAGTTCATGCAGGCCCCTTTGTCCCTAGTTGTGCCAATTCAATTTTGAGTCTGATTGGGAAAACAAAATGATTAAGTGGTGGCCATCTTGGATTTTGACAGTAAACATTTGTTATCACTATTTCTTGATGAGTACTGAATGTATATTCCTCACACTTTACTTGTAGGTCCTTAATTGTGCCTATCTAATTTTGAGTGTGATCAGGAAAACAAAATGGTCAAGAGGTACTCATTTTGGATTTTGACAGTTGGAGATTGTTATCACTATTTCTTGAGAAGGGAACTTCACATGTAGATTCCCCTTGGTCCCTAGTTGTGCCCATTCAAGATTGAGTCTTATAAGGAAAACAAAATCAACGACAAGCAGCCATCTTGAATTTTGACAGATTAAATTTGTTAATGATTCCTTTCAGGAAGAATTGGCCCAATTCTGACAAAACTAATTCATTTTAACATTTCAAAGACACATTTGGATTATTTCTTTATAATTTTGATGCATTATGCAATTTCAAAGCTGTAGAAAATGATTATGATTGAAAAAATTAGCCCTTAGTCGAAAAGTAGGTCACAGAGACACAGTTTTATAACTGCTAATGATGTCGATGATATATTCTATTTTGTTGCTAAATACACATTGGAAAATACATTTTTTATATGCAAAATATTTCTAATTAAAACATGATTTGATAACTGTATTGTTCTTATGTGTATATATTTATAGGAACAAATTAATATTGATCATTGACGTAAGTATATTGTAGCAGTTATAAAACTGGGTCACCATGACCTCCCCTCCTCCTCCCTTTCCCATCCCCATAACTAAAAATAACCCGTAAAACTTCAGTGAACTAGGGGAGGGGGCTTATTTGAGGATACATACGGTATATTATTTACTTAAACATCTGGTGTAAATTGCAAAAACGGCTATTAGCAACATGATAATTTATACATAATAAATAAAGAACTATGAAATGATCCTAATGCTTACATTTAGTACATAAATGTTTGTTTACATGGATTGGTTGTGTGTGCATTGTCAGCTTAGTTAATATGCTTAGGTATGCAGTATGTAGATAAATGTTATAAGAACAGCCAGCTGTGCATGTCTTAAACAGTCAACATATGTTGACTATAAGGTTATGGGATAGATGTGTCAGCTTCTGGGTTTTGTAGTAAATGTCAGGGATTTAACTGTAAAGTACGTAGATTATATGTGATTTTAGAAACAGACTCTAGGACAGAAGAGGAGATAGTACGTACAATAATTAAGTCGGTCGGATTATTTAACAATTCCATCATGATTTAATCAACTTGTATGAACTAATAATCATCGAAATGTGATTTAGAATGGCAAACAAAAGATATAATTAGATTAACAGAGATTGAACTCATTATCTCACATAAAAAGACTTAATAGTAGCACACTTAAAGGATAATATCAATAACAGTACGGTACCCATGAGAGAAAAGTTGAACTCTCTCTGTCATGTAATTTGAGGTCAACATAGGGGACTGATAGGTATAATGTAAACGTGTGTGTGATATAGGTCCCATCATATCCTGATGTCCTTGATATCAGTAGAGAGCTTTAGGTATTTGTTTGTCAAGCACCGCTGTCCCCAATACTGAGCTGTAGTATGTCAAACCTACAGTGAGGGAAAAACAGACTACGGGTAAGTATACTGTTACCTTTATAAGTTTATTGATATTTGTGTATCATTAATGAATTATGAAGAATTCTTGACATATCAATTTATGATGTACATACAAATTGCCATGTATGTTGACATTGATTTGATATAGAGATACATTTCTGACTGCTAAATTTTATTACTTCTTCAGAAGATATCTGATAATTATATAATTGAAATTCATTTAAAGTGAAATGTATGTTTCACTAATTCATCCATATTTTGTTGTTTTTTTTACCTTTTTTTTTTGAGTTGACTAAAAGTTGGAAAATTTGCTTACTCAGGTTAAATCCTTAATAAAACCTTAAAGTGTGAATAGAATTAAATTGCAAAATGTAAAACGATCTCTTATATTTGTTTAATGATTCAGTTTGAAGGTGTACATTTTGTGTGTATTAGAAGTACTTGGTTTTCTGTAAAAGCTGCCCAAAAAAAGAAAGCATATGAGTAAATGCCACTGTTAAGAAAAGTCTAACCAATTATATCAGACACAAGAAGATATTATGGCGTTAGTGAGTGGGATCTTGAGAGGTCTGGGCCGTGGGCTCAGGTCACCTGTACAACGAGGACTCTGGACCACCACCAGCAGGCAATACAGTGAGGGAACTGTAACTGGTAATGAAAACAATGGACCATCGGTCAAGGTGCCGTCCAGTGCCAGAGTGGTCATCCTTGGTGGGGGTGTTCTCGGGACATCCATTGCCTACCATCTGGCCGAACGGGGCTGGACCGATGTTGTATTACTGGAGCAGGGCAGGTAAAATCATAGTAGTAATAACTCTCAATATAAGTAAATAACTATTAATTGACTCAAGTGAGATCACTTTTCTTCATGAATTGACACATTCTAGGATGTAAAATATATATTTTACCCATAATCCATTATTGTATACTCTACTTTGGTAAAGTTCTGGATTTAATGAGATTCCTGATCATACCATGGTTACTGTATAAGTCTATCTGTGTTGTATAACTTTTGTAGCATATTTTGAACTTTAGACTTGATATATGTGAAAGAATTTTTAGGAACTGGCCTTGAGCCATATACTAAGTATATATATAGGGCGTGAGGATTGTCAGGTACAGATAACTGATGCAAGTGTTACCTGTATATCGTACCTGTAGTGTAGTGTCAAAACAACATTGTTATTCAATAAGTTGCAGTTTGTGCCTATACTCAGCAGATTATTTATGGAGGTCTGTTCTATAACTCAGAGGTTGTTGATTCATACAGATAAAATAGACAGATGATAACACTTCGTACCAGGATAGAGGCAGCACAGTTATCACACAGTTTAATATCTAAAATAACCACAGCACAAACTTGTCTCTACATCTGTTCAGTAGTGCTGCACTTGATCATTGAACTTGATTCCGTATACAGCTAGACAGGAAACATATATGATTTATTTTCACAATAGTATTCGCTGTGTTTTGATAACTTAATAAATTGTCTGTTTTAAGGTGTAGTAATAACTTAATCATGTTTATGAACATGACAGGGTGCAGTTTAACGAAGTTATGCACAGTTTAACATGATTATGTAATAAATTACATGTAAGCCAGGATATGCATACTGTCACTTAAATGATGGGTTACCTGTTGCTTTCTACATATGCTGTTACTATGGGTTACTTGTTGCTTTCTAAACATACTGTTACTATGGGTTACTTGTTACTTTCTACACATACTGTTACTATTGGTTACCTGTTACTTTCTACACATACTGTTACTTGGGGTTACCTGTTACTTTATACACATACTGTTACTATTGGTTACCAGTTACTTTTTACTCATACTGTTACTATTGGTTACTTGTTTCTTTCTATGCATATACTGTTACAATGGGTTACCTGTTGCTTTCTACACATACTGTTACTTGGGGTTACCTGTTGCTTTCTACACATACTGTTACTATGGGTTACTTGTTACTTTCTACATATACTGTTACTATGGGTTACCTGTTACTTTCTACACATACTGTTACTATTGGTTACCGGTTACTTTCTACACATACTGTTACTATTGGTTACAGGTTACTTTCTACACATACTGTTACTATTGGTTACTGGTTACTTTCTAAAAAATACTGTTACTTGGGGTACCTGTTGTTTTTAAACACATACTGTTACTATTGGTTACCTGTTACTTTATACACATACTGTTACTATTGGTTACCAGTTTCTTTCTACACATACTGTTACTATGGGTTACCTGTTGCTTTCTACATATGCTGTTTCTATTGGTTACCTGTTACTTTCTACACATACTGTTACTTGGGGTTACCTGTTACTTTCTACACAAACTGTTACATTGTGTTACCTGTTAGTTTCTTCAAAAACTGTTACTTAGTTACTTGTTACTTTCAACATATGCTGTTTCTATGGGTTACCTGTTGCTTTTTACACATACTGTTACAATGGGTTACCTGTTACTTTCTACACATACTGTCACTTGGGGTTACCTGTTACTTTCTACACATACTGTTACTATGGGTTACCTGTTGCTTTCTACACATACTGTTACTATGGGTTACCTGTTGCTTTCTACACATACTGTTACAGTGTGTTACCTGTTGCTCTACACATACTGTTACTTGGGGTTACCTGTTACTTTCTACACATACTGTTACTATTGGTTACCTGTTGCTTTCTACACATACTGTTACATTGTGTTACCTGTTGCTCTACACATACTGTTACTTGGGGTTACCTGTTGCTTTCTACACATACTGTTACTATGGGCTACCTGTTGCTTTCTACACATACTGTAACAATGTGTTACCTGTTGCATTCTATATATTATGTTACTATGGGTTACCTGTTGCTTTCTACACATACTGTTACAATGGGTTACCTGCTACTTTCTACACATACTGTTACAATGTGTTACCTGTTACTCTACACATACTGTTACTTGGGGTTACCTGTTGCTTTCTACACATACTGTTACTTGGGGTTACCTGTTGCTTTCTTCACATACTGTTACTATTGGTTACATGTTGCTTTCTACATATGCTTTTACAATGGGTTACCTGTTGCTTTCTACACATACTGTTACAGTGTGTTACCTGTTGCTCTACACATACTATTACTTGGAGTTACCTGTTGCTCTCTAGACATAAGGTTACTATTGGTTACCTGTTGCCTTCTAAACACATTGTTTCTATTTGTTACCAGTTGCTTTCTACACATACTGTAACAATGTGTTACCTGTTGCGTTCTATATATTATGTTACTATGGGTTACCTGTTGCTTTCTACACATACTGTTACAATGTGTTACCTGTTGCTTTCTACACATACTGTTACTATGGGTTACCTGATGCTTTCTACACATACTGTTACAATGAGTTACCTGTTGTTTTCTACTGTTGTGATGCATTAGGTTTCTTTTTTTCTGACCACACTTTAAGCATGATCGAGTTTATTGATTATTTTTGTCTTATTTACTTATTTTCCTCCCATTGTTTTGACAGACTGACATGTGGCACTACTTGGCATTCAGCTGGAATGGTGGGCCAGGCTAAAGATGAGGTGGAGGGGTCACAGCTCGTGGCCTACAGTAGACAACTGTACAAACAGTTAGATAAAAGTCATGGAGTGGGTAAGGATCTTGTCCTGAATGCTGTACAGTGGACATACATGTCATGGAGTCCGATATCTGTGTCATACTGGACAAATGTCATAGACTCAGGATATCTCTATCTCTGTACCTTACTGGATGATTGTCATGGACTCAGATATCTTTTTCTCTTACCCTGGACAGGGATATCCACAATTTTACCAGAATGAGATTTTCTAATCTCACCCTAGGTTTGAGACAAGCTACATATGCTCTGTGCATGTTCTCAACAATCGCATGACATCCTGGGAACAGTACAATGATTTGACGCCAACAATTCAATTTTGTCACCTCAACATTATCTTGCATTGATGTAACAGCAATATTAGATACATAAGAGGGTAAACAGGATAAGAGAAAAATAATCATTCACCCCCTTGGGAATGAGACAAGGGTATCTCAAACCTCCGGGTAAGATTCTTAAGCTGCCAAACACAAGGCTTGCCAACTTAGAATCTTCCCCCTCGGGTTGAGATCCCACTGTCTCATCCCCAAGGGGGTGAACGATTCTATCAATCTCAATATCCTGCTGGACAAATTTTGGGAACTAAGATATCTTTATTCATATGCCTTATTGGACATTGCAGACAATCTCTGAATGTGTTATTGGACAAATGTCATAGACTCAATTGCAATACATGTATCGTTACCTCATTGCCAAATTACCAGACAAATGTACGTCATAGTCAAGACATGTAGTTGTCGATAAACAGTATCAAAATGGTAACATTGATTGTCCTGCTGACAAAATGAGACACAACTTATGAATATATACATATGTATCTATTTTCAGGATGGAAAGAATGTGGCAGTGTTTTTGTGGCACAGACAAAAGATAGATTGACATTTCTGCAGAGAAAAAATGATATTGCATTGTGAGTATTGTCATGCATATACCAGTAGTTATACAGTGATATTAAAAATCAAAATATTTTTGCCCAGTATGTTGCAAATCTTACTTTCAATTAGAAAAAATGAAATTATAATATTTAAAGTTATGTTTAGGTATCATTATTTTTTTAAAGTGTATAAATTGAACTTTCATGGCTGATGGAACCACAAAATGACATATCTTTACAGAGCCACAGGTATTGAGTCCCATATGATCTCACCAGAAGAGGCAGGAAAGCTGTGTCCTTGGGTCAGAACCGATGATTTGAAGGTTAGTTCAAATTTTAATATTTGGCATTATAGACAACAAATGCCCTCTGGACCTCTTGTGTTGATTATGAATACCAGCTCTTGCAAAATAACGCACATGTTACTTCAAGTGTAAAAACTATTTTTTCATGCAAATGTATCTCTTAAACATGAGTAGCATATGTTTAAGAAAAGAAAAAGAATATTTATTTAAATGATACAACCCATTTTTAGGTGGGAAAAAATATTCCTTACTCCTATGGAAGGGAATCCCATGTTTCATAAGATTGACATCCTGTGCTGACAAAGGATGCAAATGAAATATGGATATCTTGTTTATCACAGAAATTTGAATCGCTTAAATATAAGAACAAGCATCAATTCTAAGCCAATTTGAAAACCTTATATACACTTCTGTTTATTTATGTGATCACCAGGGGGCGCTTTGGGTGCCAGGAGATGGAGCTCTCACCCCGCCAGATCTTGTGTCAGCTTACACCTCCATCGCTAGGGGGAAAGGTACTGGACCAAAAAAGGTCTAAATCTGAATGAAGAGTAGCAATGTGATTTATAATGGGTGAAAGAGTTTTGACTTGAACATGAGGTGACAACCATACAATAACGTCCCTTTTGTATTGGATATATAAAAGCTACACAACCATTGGTTGTTGTATATGGTATTTCTTTATTTGAGTTAGTTATTTTTAAAAAGTTACAAAAAACATGAGCTTTAGCGAGTGTTTTTTGTAACTTTTGAACAATAAATAACAAGAGTGATAGAAATACAATATACAACAACCATGAGTTTGTGTGACCTGTTTCTACCACAATAAAGAAAGCTATTCTGAGGATTAATTGACCAGTTTTGTGTTCTGCGTGTTATCATTTCCACATCCGGGTGAAGCAGCATTATGTCAGCCAATCTAAACACCATGAATCACGTGAATAAAAAGTAGTCCCAGTCAAAGTTCACAGTGCCAGCCAATCAAAACGCATTAACTGTATGTTTATACAATAGTCGTCATAATTCATTGACACCTTGGGAGTTGAACAATGCCCACCTATTGTGGTAGAAATAGAGAGGTATATTTGGTACATGCTTTTAAATTTTAACAAACATCTATTCTACAGGAGTAAAGATCTTGGAGGGAGTGAAAATAGACCAAATTCACACCAAGAATGGGCGTGTATCTCATGTGACCACATCCCACGGTGATATCAACTGTGAATACTTTGTCAACTGTGCTGGCCTGGTAAGTCTGTATTTTACTTTGTTAATGGCCCCTTATGTACAAAAAAGAAAGAAATATTTAAATGCAAAGTGTGATTGAAAACTTTGTTTGCAAGATTTGAAAACATGCATTCTTTCTCCAGCATAACAGTTCACTATTCAACAATGAATGGGATGAAAATGTATATAAAGTCGACCAATAATTGTCAGTCTAATTGAATGTTTGTGATAATTTTACTACAATGCTACAGAGGCATGCAGTCTGATTGGAATCATGAAGACATCCAATAAGGTTTTGAATTAGCTGTATGCACAACTTTTCAATGTGAAATGAATGAGCTGGCCACATATTAATGTCAAAACCAGACCACATTTGTCTTGAGAGTATTTGATTCATTTTCAGTAATCGGAATCCATACATGCTCTCACCATAAATATTTACATCATGCACTTATATCGATGTGTTGACAGTGGGCAAGAGAGGTGGGGACATTGTCTGAACCAAATGTGAAAATTCCTCTTCATCCTAACGAACATTTCTACCTGGTTACGGCACCTATAAAAGGACTGGACCCTTTGATGCCTGGTGAGAGTCACTCTCTTTGATTTGCTATTGTACATGGCTTTTGTATATTTCATCGGATGCCAATCTTGTAATTGGGCAATCATACTACAAATGTAATGGAGATTTTTTGTTTCAAAATTCTTCACAAGTGATATTTCATTGTATATTAGCTGCATTAAAAGTAAAAAACATGATGTGAAAGTTAACTCCATATGCTTAAAATATCTATATTTCTAGCCTTCAGAGGTTAAACAATGAGTGGTTAACGTTGTTGGATAACAACATACCGTTTGGACGTTTCTAAGAGACATATGTTGACTGCAGTATATAGGACCTCTAATTGTGACAGAAATGCATTCTGTGTGGCAGATACAGTTTCTATCAGTCACTTCCTAAGATAATTTCTGGTTGGACAAGTCATAATATATCAATTATGAATATTTCCAACAAATGGGAAGAGCTTACCTGTGTCAGACATAGTGACATATTTAGTTTCCATAACAATCTGTAAGTCACAACTTGAACATGAATCCTGATGATATCAACAAAAGGTCATATGTCACAAAGCACACAAGAAAAGTCTCAGCCAATCAAAAGACCGAAAGTTCAGATATATCATTTTAGTGATATGATAATATATTTATCCATCAATAAGCACACTTAAACAATGGTCTGAGAGAGGAACAACACTGGGTAGAAAGATATATATGTACTCTGACCTTTAATGAATGCTAAAGTGTGCATGGTTACAAAGACCATACCATATACTCTAATCCATAATATCATTTGTCCTTTATTTCATGTCAGTTGTCAGAGATTTTGACGGAGGAATTTACGCCCGGGAGTGGAGTGGAGGTTTACTGGCTGGAGGGTTTGAACCCAGAGGCAAACCAGTGTTCCATAATGGAATTCCAGATAAATTTGAATTTCAGCTTCTTCCTGAGGACTGGGATCATTTCCGTAAGAATTGATACATTTAGCCAGCTGTAGTAATAGATCAGTTGTTTGATGTTTTGTGGTTTGATCACAGGACATGCAGACAAGCTATTTTACCCTGTGTTTTCTTAGTAATATGAGGTTTTTGTCTAGATAACGGGGTTGTTACAGGATTCCTTCAAAAATTTGCCATATTGTCAGTACTGTTACTATTACTTCTGATCATTGACCAGGTACATGTACATTGTATACAATGCATATTTGATATTTAACATGGAAAACATTTAGGAAAAAGTACCAAGATATGATTATACACTGTATCAAAAGCCTTTGAAATGTATTTTACAAAGACTTATTTACACCGAGTAATTCTTCTACTTGTATGCTTAATGTGTAGCCTAATTCTCAATAAAGATAATGATCTTAAGCGCAAATAAAGCCCTTTGAATTTTTATTTAGAATGTTAAACTGAATACGAGTGGTTTGTTTCTACAATAACAGAGGTACTTTTGGACCCGATTCTGCATCGCTTCCCTTGCATGGAGACGGCTGAAGTGAGGCATTTGGTGAATGGCCCAGAAAGTTTTACTCCAGACGGCCACTGGAATCTAGGTGAATCACCTGAGGTAGGAACATTAAGGAAGTGCCAGGTAATGAGTACTTTCCTCATTAAATGAGGTTTATAATTCATTAAATTTGATTACTGTCAAGGTCTGTATTATACCTGAACCATGTCATATCAACATATTGCTATAAATTTATAGGTACCTATATGTATTTTGTTGCTAGTACATATTTCAAAGTGTTGATGACATAGAGTTCAGGGGCCTGGTTTATTAATAAGTAAAAGCCAATTCATCATTTTTTAGACCTATTGAAATCACCTTTTGTCCATTACCGTGTGTCATCTGCCCATCATCCATCCATTTTTGACTTCTCAATAACTAGGAGGCACAGAGTCCTGATTTTGGGACAGTAGCATACTGGGATAAATGGCTACCAAGTTTGTTCAAATTGATGACCTTGACTTACTTTCAAGGTCACAGGACTGAGATGTATTCAATGTTGGTTAAGTAACACATCAGAACTTAGGTGACTGTTAAGGGCTCAAACTGAGTTGAGATTTTTCGTGAAAGCCATATTTGAGAAAATCTCAAGTGAGAAAAATCTCAAGGATTTGAGATCGATTTGAGTTTGAGATTTTGCTCAGTTTGAGATGTTTTGCGCAAGCGGGGCCCGGGCTTCTTGTTTAAATGTTGATATTTCAGACAAACATTTTAAAAAGACCTGTAGGTATTAAAACAGTGAAAGTCTTTGTCAAGGCTGATCAGAAAACAATATAAGATCACTAGGTCTGACCTTATTTTACAAAGGAACAACTCTGGTCCAACTGGTCCAATCGTTTGGATCATGATGAATAAAAATAGCCATGATTATGATATTGTGTTCAGAGGAATATTTCAAATGGTACTGCTGTCCCTTCAGATTAAAAAAAGTAAATTTTATGTCCCTTACATAGTCACAACAATATTATAATCTACACAATTTGGGTGAAATTCCTTGGCTAGTTTTTAGGTCATCTGACCCGAAGGGTCAGGATGACCTATAGTCATCATGCTTCGTCCGTCGTCGTGCGCCGTCTGCCGTGCGCCGTCCGCCGTCCGCCGTGCGTAAACTTTTCACATTTCAATCTTCTTCTCAAGTTCCACCAGTGGGATTAAGCTGAAACTTGCCTGAAATGATCCTGAGATGGTCCTGACCAAGTGTTGTTATTTTTCGGGTCAGTCCGAAATCCAAGATGGCCGCCATAGCCGCCATTTTGAAAACACATTTTAAACTTCTTCTCAAGTTCCACCAGTGCTGTTGGGCTGAAACTTGCCTGAAATGATCCTGAGATGATCCCGACCAAGTGTTGTTATTTTTCGGGTCGGTCCGAAATCCAAGATGGCCGCCATAGCCGCCATCTTGAAAAACACATTTTAAACTTCTTCTCAAGTTCCACTGGTGCCATTGAGCTGAAACTTGCCTGAAATGATCCTGAGATGATCCCGACCAAGTGTTGTTATTTTTCGGGTCGGTCCGAAATCCAAGATGGCCGCCATAGCCGCCATCTTGAAAAACACATTTTAAACTTCTTCTCAAGTTCCACTGGTGCCATTGAGCTGAAACTTGCCTGAAATGATCCTGAGATGATCCCGACCAAGTGTTGTTATTTTTCGGGTCGGTCCGAAATCCAAGATGGCCGCCATAGCCGCCATCTTGAAAAACACATTTTAAACTTCTTCTCAAGTTCCACTGGTGCCATTGAGCTGAAACTTGCCTGAAATGATCCTGAGATGATCCCGACCAAGTGTTGTTATTTTTCGGGTCGGTCCGAAATCCAAGATGGCCGCCATAGCCGCCATCTTGAAAAACACATTTTAAACTTCTTCTCAAGTTCCACTGGTGCCATTGAGCTGAAACTTGCCTGAAATGATCCTGAGATGATCCCGACCAAGTGTTGTTATTTTTCGGGTCGGTCCGAAATCCAAGATGGCCGCCATAGCCGCCATCTTGAAAAACACATTTTAAACTTCTTCTCAAGTTCCACTGGTGCCATTGAGCTGAAACTTGCCTGAAATGATCCTGAGATGATCCCGACCAAGTGTTGTTATTTTTCGGGTCGGTCCGAAATCCAAGATGGCCGCCATAGCCGCCATCTTGAAAAACACATTTTAAACTTCTTCTCAAGTTCCACTGGTGCCATTGAGCTGAAACTTGCCTGAAATGATCCTGAAATGATCCCGACCAAGTGTTGTTATTTTTCGGGTCGGTCCGAAATCCAAGATGGCCGCCATAGCCGCCATCTTGAAAAACACATTTTAAACTTCTTCTCAAGTTCCACTGGTGCCATTGAGCTGAAACTTGCCTGAAATGATCCTGAGATGATCCCGACCAAGTGTTGTTATTTTTCGGGTCGGTCCGAAATCCAAGATGGCCGCCATAGCCGCCATCTTGAAAAACACATTTTAAACTTCTTCTCAAGTTCCACTGGTGCCATTGAGCTGAAACTTGCCTGAAATGATCCTGAAATGATCCCGACCAAGTGTTGTTATTTTTCGGGTCGGTCCGAAATCCAAGATGGCCGCCATAGCCGCCATCTTGAAAAACACATTTTAAACTTCTTCTCAAGTTCCACTGGTGCCATTGAGCTGAAACTTGCCTGAAATTATCCTGATATGATCCCGACCAAGTGTTGTTTTTTTTCGGGTCGGTCCGAAATCCAAGATGGCCGCCATAGCCGCCATCTTGAAAAACACATTTTAAACTTCTTCTCAAGTTTCACCAGTGCTATTGAGCTGAAACTTGCCTGAAATGATCCTGATATGATCCCGACCAAGTGTAGTTATTTTTCCGGTCAGTCCGTAATCCAATATGGCCGCTGAGGCCGCCATCTTGAAAATCACATTTTAAACTTCTTCTCAAGTTCCACCAGTGCCATTGAGCTGAAACTTGCCTGAAATGATCCTGATATGATCCCGACCAAGTGTTGTTATTTTTCGGGTCGGTCCGAAATCCAAGATGGCCGCTGAGGCCGCCATCTTAAAAAACACATTTTAAACTTCTTCTCAAGTTCCACCAGTGCTATTGAGCTGAAACTTGCCAGAAATGATCCTGATATGATCCCGACCAAGTGTTGTTATTTTTTAGATTGGTCTGAAATCCAAGATGGCCACCATGGCAGCCATCTTGAAAACACATTTTAAACTTCTTCTTCAGTTCCACTGGTGCCATTGAGCTTGAAATTGGTGAGGATGTTAAGGAAGGAGGGCCAACAAAGTGTTTTGTTATTTTTTCGGTCTCGTAAAAACTTTGACATGGCAGCAATGGCGGCCATTTTGTAACATGATTGCGCAATCATGGTTTTCCTGAACAACACCTATTTCAAACTTCTTCTCAAATTCCACCAGTGGGATTCAGCTCTAACTTACCAGAAATTATCCTTAGATGGTCCAGACCAAGTGTTAGTATTTATTGGGTCCGTCAGAAATCCAAGATGGCCACCATGGCCAACAGTGCCACTATATACTTGCTACAGAGAATGCATACTACAATAATATTAGGGTTTTGATTTAGAGTCAGATGACCGTTAAGGCCCCTGGGCCTCTTGTTTACAGTAAACTAGCTTCACCAGCAAACAGATATCTATGTAAACTGAAATAGTTATGACATACTCCCTTCCTGGTTGTTTGTATCAGAGTCATGTACTTAGAATAAACTATGTTGATCAGGTGAAGAACTACTTCGTAGCAGCAGGTATGAACTCCATGGGTGTGGTTGGCTCTGGTGGGATAGGAAAACATCTCACAGAATGGATTATTGACGGTGAGCCAAGCATCAACCTGGCAGAGCATGACATCCTCAGATATGTTCCTCACCATAGCAACAAAAAGTTCCTCAAGGAGAGAGTTAAGGAAACCATTGGTAAGACTCCTTTGTATTTTTTTTGGTAATATATATGTCACTTGCACTTGTAAATATATGGTTAGAAAAATAATCAATAAATGCCAAAATACACCATTCTCTTACAAAATCAACGTTGATTTTAAATATTTCATTTTCTTCATAGTTGCAATAAATTGTACGATTATTATAATATAAGTGATTAATTAATGCATGAATGAAATTTGAAAAATTGCTGTTTATTTCTTTGCCTATAGAAAATATATTTTAAACTCTATAGATATGTACTTATTGGGCATAGGTCCAATGTTTTGGTGTTGAATGATGAAGGCTAATGACTACAAGACCACCACCTATTTGTACCACTTTTAGAAGGAAAAAACCTTATATATAAAATATCTTATGATCCCCTCATTAAAGGTTAAATAAATGGATACTATTAGATTATTATATGCAACAAGTTAATTTGACTTTGGTATCAACATGTCAAGCATCCAGTGGTTACATTTGACCACTTTACAGATACATTATACAAGGGGGAATCTACCAATGTATATCTATGGAAGTCCCATGTGAAATGCTGGTATTATCATTTCTTACTTGTTATTACTGGTACATAACAACAATTGACCTCTAAGGATTGAAGCAGATGAAATTAAAATAAAGAAAATTAGTTTGTCACCTTCCTTTATTTGGATAATCAGCACTGTATGCAATGAGGTTCCCATATGAATATTGGGAGACTGGACGTAAACTGAGAACCTCACCCCTACACACCAGACTGGAGGTAGATGGGGCATGCTTTGGAGAAACCAACGCATATGAACGACCTATCTACTTTGCAAGACCTGAGGGTAAGTAATGTCATGGTCACTGGTTTCAAGGAATTATTTTCCTATTCATATATTGTATTGCAGTTTTCACAGTGAACTTGACTTGGCTGAACATGTACACCAATGGTCAGGTAGCTCTTGAATAGAGCATCCGTCTAGAGTTTGGAGGTCCCCGATTTGAGTCAAGGTCTGGTCATTTCATTTTTGTTATATGGTATTTATGCCCAACTAGTTACCCACAGAAGATTGTATTAGGGTCTTGTATGTTTCTTTGTGTTGAGGACTTTGTTGAAGGAAGGAATAAAAAATGAAGTGGAACTGAATTGGCCTGAATGCTAGTGGTCAGTTAGTTCAAATGGTTAGAGTGTCCGAGATCCCAGGTGCATGTCCCTGTCTTGTCATTGCATTTGTCTTCACTTACATTAAACAAAATTTTCTTCTCAATATTCTTGTTTTGAATATAGAGAGAACATGCAAATAAGGATATTATATTTAAATTTCTGTCAATCTGATACAATGTGTCTAAATTAAAACTATAAATATATTGGCAGATGAACCAGCTGATCAGTATCACCCAGGGAAAGGTTCATATGGCAAACCTCCATGGTTTGAAAATGTGAAGGAGGAGTACTTGGCTTGTAAGGAACGGGTCTGTCTCATAGACATGTCATCCTTCTCCAAGTTTGAAGTCAAGGTAAGCATCTCCAAGTCAAGGTAAGGATCTCCAAGTCAAGGTAAGGATCTCCAAGTCAAGGTAAAGATCTCCAAGTCAAGGTAAGTATCTCCATGTCAAGGTAGATCTCCAAGTCAAGGTAAGGATCTCCAAGTCAAGGTAAGGATCTCCAAGTCAAGGTAAGGATCTCCAAGACAGTGTATGTACGTAACCAAAAAATAACGTACTATGAACATATTTTTATTATTCTGACACCGATTTCCATTACAGGTAGTTACATAGTTTTCCAGAAACTGAATATGCTTACTAACAACCATCATATATTGTATACTTTTGTGATTCATCCACCTGTGATCAAAACTTGGGTCACTGTTACTAATAATGAAAAAATACGGTTATATTTAGTGTTTAGTTCTTGGTGACAGATGATTGATATTGTCAGTACCTCATTGTAAATGTACTAATTTGAGAGCATTGTAGTGTTATTTTCCATGAAATTTTCAGTCCAATGGCCCAGAGGCCTTGAATTTCCTGGAATATTTGAGCTCCAATGATATTGAGGATAATGTTGGAGAAATCATCCACACGGGCATGCAGAACAATCACGGAGGTTATGAGAATGATTGTACCATCGTACCTCTAAACCACAACCAGTAAGTGTTTTATACCTCCTACAATGAAGTGTGTGTGTTGGGGATCCATCTATATCTTTGAACCTACATGTATGTTCAATAACTTACCGTGTACCTTTTTTTCATAAAACTCAATACTTATGCTTTTTATTTGTGTGTACCACCAATTTATTGATTTGCTTGTGTATACTGTACCTTTGAGCACGTTGTGTATATCTAATGCTGTAGTTTGCATATTTATATTACCTTAATTCCTGATCAATAATTTAGAAACTGTCGGCTCGAGTTACTAAGGCAGTTGTGCAATGTCAGCTAGTGTTAGTATTTGATTGTACCTGAATACACCTGTTATTGTTGCAGTTTACCTCCCATTGACTCCCCAATGGACATGTGATCAAGTCTCATTGTTTTCATTGCGTTCACTTTCATTGCTTTCACTTTCCTTGTTTCCTCTTCTTGTTGCCTGATGTTTCCTTGTACTTCATTTTCCTCTCTGCTGCATTAGCATCTCCCCATCTCGGCGACTGCCAAAATTCTTCGTATCTTTTGCCTTCCGATGCACACTGTCCCCACAATGTCCTCACAATGTCCTGGTGGCAGTTCTCCGCATCAACAACTGCCTTGCAGGCTTACCACTTACTTCCGGTCTTCACTTTACTCTTCTTCTAATCTTCCACGTCATGACCAGCCTTACCTTTCCAGTCGATTTCGTCAACCACTAATGTCTATGGGAGCTACATTTTGGCCTATACATTCAAGTTGACGAGAAGCATTGATGAACTACTAACCATCTATTAGATGTGTGTTTATCTTCCTTTCGATTCCCACTACTATTGTAAGGTTAATCTTTTACAATATGAACATGAAAGACCTTTAGCTGATTTGAACTTCACACTAACCGATGATACAGTAGCCGCCAACTGTCAGTACCCACCATGCTTTGACATGTGTTGTCGTTGTGATCTATAGATCATCCATGAATATTCTATCGGCGACTAAGTGATTTTTTTCTTGATAGTGGGCCCTTCTTCTCTTCAGTGATCATATGCATTGTCGTTACGAAAAGCACTACAGAAAGTGTACGTCCTGTCCCAATTCCCTTCACAAGCTTCTGCAATGATAACATAATTAATTCTTATCTGCAAGATGTATTCCTTCAAAGAAGCTTCGTATGATGCCTTTCACCTTCTCCAAGATATAGTACTGGTCAAGTACCTTTCCTATTAAGCTGTGTAGCTTATGTGTTCATCAGATCTAACTACACAACTGACAGGTCGCAACGGTTCACCTTACCTCCTTATTCAGCTAAAGTAGCACGCGTTGTGTGCTCTATACATCCAGATAATCCTGAATCGAAACACCGTCCTTCTGTGACGACCTATCAAGTTACTCATTCGTCGTCCTGTTCAGAATAGCTTCCCCATCACATATAATAAGTGATATTGTCCTGAAATGTCCAAGTCCTTGCAAGCTTTTGTTCCCGAATTTAGGACCGTTTACATTGGTAATATGTAGGATATTCCACCAATTATCATATGTGAAATTTGTCTGTGTTTGAAATCACATCATAAACAGCCCTGAGATTGTCAAGATCTCTGTCCATATTAGCTTCCTCTCATTTGGTCCATGCCACTTACTCTCCAACTCCATTGCTTTCACCTTGCTTCATCGTCTCTACTGTAGGCCCATTAGCATTTTTCCATCTCGGCGACTTCACTCTTCCTAATTCCTATGAAAGAAAATATACAGATAATGATGTTTTGTATGACTTGTTCAGTATGTTTTGTGTTGTATTCTTGAATATTACCTTTGTGATATTACTTTTCTTTTTCCTTGCTCACTCAGTTTTTTCATAATATCCCCGGCGTCCCAGCAGACCAGGTCCTTAGCTTGGCTGCAGCGGTTCCAGCCCGACGACGGCTCAGTACAAATCCGAGATATCACATCAGCGTACGCTGGGATAAACGTAATAGGTCCACATGCCCAACAACTACTGGCTGATGTCACCGACATCTCTACCACTCTAAAGGATTTCAAACCTATGACATGCAAGGTATGTACTTTGTAACCTATCTACACGGATGATAAGTCAGGACTAGATCAATTCATCAGATAATACAGTTTGTTTGTGATCGATTAATATTGCATGATGTCTATTGAGGTAAAGACACCTACAGTTTTGTTTGTGAAGCTATTGGCCCCGCTGTAAAATTTATTTCTGTTATCTCATTGAAGTTTAGTAAACATTTTTGTTGCTTTCAAGTGTAACGCTGATGTCCAAAATCACTTTCTATGTTTTTATTTTGTAGTTTATTATTATCTAGTTTATTATTTAGTAAATTGAAAGCCTTTTACCTTTTTATGTAGGTGATAAACGTTGGGTTTGCCAGTGATATTCGGGCCATGAGACTTACACACGGTGGAGAGGATGGATTTATTCTCTATGTTCCCTCAGAGGTAAATTCCATCCCTTGTATATTTGTATGTAAAATGTTGTTCCATCTAATATCGACGGTAATTTCCACAATTGGACATCGTTCTCAGAAACATTAAAACCCTACACGTCAACGGGGACCCAGTACCGAAGAGTAATGTACCACTGTCAAAAATCTACATTGGATATTTAAACATCTTTCATTAGAAGCCATATCGTAAGACACAATGATGTTATTCTGTATATATTTGAGGAACTGTATTATGGAAATTGTCCGATTTACATAGAAATTTGATTACTTGTATATGATTACATATGTACATATTATAATTTATGTTCAGCGCGAAGCTTCATTTATCAGTCATGGAGATCTATTACCAAAGTAACTTGTACCACTGGTGAAAAGCTTTCTTCTAAGGAATATAGGTCACTGGATTTCAAATAACTTGGACAAGACTTCAAGTTGTGATAGTTTATAATCTTCAATATACATACCAGAAGTTATCCTCTTTTCACTAATAATTGCTTGATTTATCTTTTCGTCTAATGATATTCTATTCATAGTATGCACTCCACGTGTACGACACACTGATGTCAGCAGGGAAAGACTACGGAATCCGACACGCTGGGTACTACGCTCTGAAAATGTTGCGTATTGAGAAATTCTATGCCTACTGGGGAAACGATCTCACAACCCACACCACACCCCTTGAGTGCGGCCGTGACTTCAGGGTCAAACTTGATGTAAGATACATGTAGATTCTTTCGAACAGATTTATATTTAGAAGATATTTCTAACATTCATTTATATCATATCAGAATTGGTATAATTTTGAAAGAACAGTAGTAACTATTGACAGAATAACTGCAGCGAAAATGTTTTTTTTTAATTATAAGCACACATGTTTCTCCTATAGGGTCGATTCAGTGTTGTATTTGGATATAACATATGTGTTCTTGCTTCTTGCTACTTTTAATTTCAATGGCAACGTCCATGCTAACGGATTGTTTTTGTTTTGAATTTGCTGGGTTTCTTTAAGAAGGTTTTATGTTGTAGTGAAAATAAATCACTATTGAAAGTTTGACAACTTCATGAGGATGAATAATAAAGGAAGTTTTTCTTTTAGGCGGGAGACTTCATCGGGAAGGAGGCTTTACTTAAGCAGAAGGAGGAGGGAATTAGTCAGAGGTTTGTTCAGTTCCTACTGGAGGACTTCAATGTCGACACGGACGTGTGGCCATGGGGAGGAGAACCAATCTACCGTAACGGCAAGTTCTCTGGTACCACAACATCCAGTGGCTACGGATTCAAGCTAGATAAGATGGTGTGTCTTGGTTTCATTAGAGATTATGACGAACAGGGAAAGAGTGTTTTATACAAGAACATGAACCAGTTTGTGTTGGACAGAAATGCGAAGTATGAAATAGCCATTGGTGGCCGGATGTTTGAAGCCAAAGTGCGTCTCTACACACCCAAGGAAGCATACTCAACCCCAGAACCGGCCTTCATCCCTGTCCCATCCATGAATAAATAAACAGCGTTTGATTCCGGTGTAGCTTTGATTCTCTAATAGCTGTAAGGTTTTTATCAAGTGGAACAGTCCATCTGTAGGAATAGATGGTCACCTCAACTATACCTGAACATCACTGCAGAATCATCGAAATTTGTTAATGCACCAGTGACTCTAAAAGAACTTTATTTTATTGAAAAACATATGTAGAACACTAGAACAGTTTCAGGAGCCGTTTCAATTCTCATTAAAGATAAAGTTTCAATGTATATGTATTGGTGTCTTTCGTGATAAAATGTTTGTGTACATATGGGTGTCATTTTTGAACAAAGAATTTTTTTTTAGAAATGCACAAGTAATTCATGTATTTCTTGAAGCTGAATTTTGTTGATGCATTTACATTTTTAGTATTGAGAAAAAAACTTTGGGTATACATGGATATTAAAACTCAAATGCTAGATTGAAATGCAGAATAGCTACTTGTTGTGAATTTTAATTTGTTTTTCACTCACAATCAACGATGTTTGCGAAACCAAATCTTTTTCTTGAAAATGCTACCATGCAAATGCTTATCACCTGTTAGAATACAATTATGCAATTACAAATTTATTGTTAAAGAATATCAGTATTACATGATGATCATGTTACTGACCAATGAAAATGTCACGTGGGATTTACTCAGATACGGGTAACACAATGATCAATTAAAACATTAGTGCCATCCTAGGTTAAATTGAATATTATACAGAGTTCCACTTAACTTGATGTTTTACTAAAATACTAGATATGCAGTACTTGTCTCAGGAATAGAGATGCACATTGAGTGTGTTATACTGTAACATACGTTCTACCTACAGGTGCTTTCTTTTGTTATTGAGTTGGGACATACTGTATAGACCATTATTTTCGAGGGGATGCTATTCTTCGCTATTTATCTAATATGTGAAATATTGACATTGGTAAATACTATCCGCCAGTCATTATTTTGACAATAATACAATTGATCTTGCAGGTTGTATTATATATTGTATCAACACTTCAAAATGCGATATTGCGGAATTTTAATACGTAAGGATTTAATGCTTTATATCAAATGAAAATCAAGAAAATGTTGACCCGAGAAAGTAATCCGACTACATGGTATGAACTTTCCTGTCTGTGGAGTTTTAGCCTGTTGTTGCATTTGTTAATGGTATTTCTTGTAAATATATAGTGTACATATACTATTGATTTGTTCAAACCTAATTAGTTACGAAGTAGGAGGATTTGTTTTATTTGTCTCGTTGATTGATCTAATTGTATTGATATCTGCCTTGCTGTACAATACAGTCCTAAAAACATACAAGTATTAGTGAAATCGGTATAGCCTGTAGAGTACAATACTGGAAATAAAATGCCTAAAGATTGTATAAATGAAGAAGCAAATAATGGAAATGTCAGGGTTTCACATTCTAATTTAATTTACTTATTGATCTTGTATGTCAATTAATATAAGAATGAAAAATATATTAAAACACTCTGGTCATTTTATTTGTTCTGATTTTTTCCTTTTTGTCTTTTATTAAATATAAGTAGAGGAAACATGTTCTCTTACCCTGGAGACGGAAATCCACTATTTGACCGATTTGAGTTGAGACAAACTACACATCATCTTTGTACGTTCTCAGCAAATACTATGACGCCACGTCACGCCAACACTGTCTTGCATTGATGTTACGCCAATATTAGTTACATACAAGGGTTAACATTGTAAGAGAAAAAAATAGCATCCCAAACTTCACATGTGAATCTCGATTTTAGGTAAGGACAATACATTGTTTACTGGAGTAGGGAAAAGACAGCTCACACGAACTACGACGTCACTCACAATAGCGTAATATCACCATCGTATGTAGCGTAACCACGTCTCAAATTGATAATTTCATCAATTTTGACACATATTTCAGAGACGTCGATACTAGTGTGAAAGGTTTCACAACACTTTACATCTTTCTTTAAATACACGAGAAAAATATTCTTACATGGGCCCTTACCATGTACAAGGATATCTCAATCCTCGTTTGGCTGGTAAGCACTCGGTCAGTGTAGCCAAACTCTTACACTCGGTTTGAGATATCCCTGTCCACGGAATAGGCCAATGTACAATTCTATTTATCATTCACCCCCTTGGGAGTAAGGCAGGGGGATCTTAACCCTCGGGGGAAGATTCTTGATATAAGCAGCCAAATCTCATCCCCCGAGGGGTGAAAGATTATAACTTTTCTCACACCGCAACACCATGTATCGTATATATTGTTTTTGTATTAGTACTGTAATTGTATTTAACAATTATTTCTTTATAAAGAAGTATATGTAGTTTCAGACCCAATACAACAATTCATATTTTTGTGGTTTCATGCATGGGAAATTTATTTGGTTATTCCGCTAAACATCATAACTGAGGCAGTAGATACCCGATATAATATTACATAATTGGTAATATTCGTGGGGTATTTAAAAGTAGACGAAAATAAATACCCAGCGAACATTTATATATACTCACTAATGTAGAGAAGCGATTTCTGCAGCATATAGTTAGTAGTTCGTAACCTATCACACAACTAATTCAGACTTGCACGTTCACAACCAGATTGTGCATTTTTGTACCGATGGCGAGTTGATAGTTTTCTGCATTTCTAGGTTCTTCTGTTGAACTGGCATTGACATAACCTAAGCAAATAACCTTTCCAAGGTCAAAGTTGAATCCACATGATGACGTTGACCCTACACACTGGCCATTCCGGTATATGGGTTCACCACCCCACGGCCAGATGTTGTGTTCAATGTCAAAGTCCTTCAGTGTCAACTGTACAAGGCGTTTACTTGTTCCATTTCTTTTCTGCAGGTTTAGCGCTTCTCTACCGATGAATGGATTAGTTTTCTGAAATTTGGAATCGTGTCAGCTATTAATACATGTAATGAGGAATCTAGGTATTATAGAATAGGTTTTTGTTAATGTCCTACATGGCGGTAAAGAAACCATCATGACCCATGCAAAAATCGGAAGAAAATTTTTTTTATAAAATGCTTTTATTTACTAAAAGATTTTGAAATAAGAATGGAGGGGGTTATATTGATGCGACAGTAACAACGGTAAAATAATCTGAGGGCTTTTACACGTTGACAGTAAGACAGTGCCATCATGATGTGAAATAAAACGAAAATGATGCCTAATAGGTTCTACATTTCCAAACATTGTCGGTAATGCAGGAATCCTTAACATTGAGTCGTATTTTTTAAAAGCTACCTCAAAAGATACACTGGTTCCTTTCCACATTCAAATGGCGTTGTCAGTGACGAAATGTCTTCCTCCTGAGACGCAATTTTATTCTTCAAGCGGAGCTGTTTGAGGACATAATGGCCGCCGTTCTTTATGCCATGCTTCTTTCCCGCCGCGTTTAAGGCCTCGTACACGTGCAGTGTGTTCTGTAATTAATATCTGTTAGTGCTTAATGTGTAAAAATAAGTGAATAAATATATCATTATTGAAATGTGTTAAATGAGGTTTCAAAGCAATTATCTATAACTCGTTTGCGAATTATAAATTTCAACTCAATGCGAACATAACTATACCTCAGTTGGAATATGTAGGGTAAACGCATCGATACCGGATAGTGGCATTCTCAGCGTGCGGATTTCACTAGAAAATCCAACATCTACAATCTGAAATGAACATGAAGCTGTTAGTTTTTTTATTGATAACATGATAAATACTGTACATTTTTCTTTCATCAATGTAGGTTCTGGATGATAACAAAACCAAGAGAATATATCTCGGTTACAACAAATAGTTAATTCAGATCCGAAGTCGATGAAACCGATGTACAGTAAGGATTAACATAGAAAAGTACAGGAGCACGACAAAATCGAATTGTTAAGAAGGGAAAGCGACTTCTGATACAAAAAATGTCACGGAGTAGTGACCCCTGATACCACAAGGCATACTAACTAACAGGATATACTGATATCGAATGTTAATAAATGGAACTCAACTACTTCCTATGGCGATTGTGATGTCATACCCGCCACGAATGATTAGTAAATTTGCAAGATACCGTTTGTTACCTTCCACTAAATGATGATGTCGATAGATATAGATTCAACATCGATATAACAGTACATATGAGGGTTGGAATGTCCAGACACATGTTCTATAAATAACTTTGTTAAAACACAATGATCAAAGACAAATAACCAAAGATATGTACTATTGAACAGATTAAAAAGAATTGCTAACTTTGCACGTCATTGACGGGAAGTCTTTGGTCAGCACAGACACGTCACACATGTCACTCATTAAAGCTTCACTTCTTGGCCCGACGATGGTCAGTGATGAAAATGACGAATCACTTTCGACCAGCTCAACTGTCCCGTCCGAGGGAAGATGGCGCCTCATCCAGGTCAGCATCCGACGCTGGTGATTGGTAGTCGCCGTTATCAGGAATCTGGGGAACATTTCTCGTTTGATGATATATTTCAACTACATCAATTTCTCGATATTAGAAATAGTTGAAATATATAAAAATGGAATTAATATTGAGTGTAACACCGATAATGTTTTGATAAACAATGCTCTCAAAAATGACTCATACCTATTGGGAGCTAGAGAGATGACGCTACAGTCGACAACATATCCTCCTTGTTGGTTCAGCATTCCTGTCTGTGTGATTTCTCCAGTCTTGTCAGATACGTCGTTGCAACAGAGATGTTGGAGATATTGGAGAGCCTCGCCACCATCAGACTATACACCAACAAATACATCTGATATTTAATTCTGTTTCAACATCGGCTCTGTTTATGGTTTAATCTCTGGATCGTCATTACTTGATGCTTTGATATCAAAGTCTACTATTCAAAATCATTACTTGATATTATGATATATCAACAGTTATATCTATACTAATGAAATGCTGTTATGATATATCAAAATCTATGTTCAAACACATTGCATGTTATGATATATCAAAATCTATATTTACACTCATGAAATGTTATAATATATCAAAATCTAAATTTACACCAATGAAATGATGTTTTGATATATCAAAATCTATGTTCACAAGCATGGAATGATATAATATATCAAAATCTATATTCACACCCATGAAATGATATGCTATATAAAGTCTACTTTCTCAATTATGATTTTATGTTTTTACTGATTTTCGGTAGACAGCTATTGCAGGCCACTACCTTAACTTCACACATTGCGAAACATGATGTGTCTATGAGGCAAACGTCGTCTTTGCATGCTTTATACTCTGCTTCCACATGGTCAAACCATGATGGCTTGTTGAACGATGGGCTATCCAGATGGTACGGATCGAAAGATTCGTCTGTAAACCAAAAGTATATACGGTATTTGATGAATAATTTGAACTGTGAATATCAACATTTTATTAATTAACGTATTTAATCATTTTGTAATAATATTTAAAACATAGAATAAATGTTTGGCACCTGTTTACATTGTTATTACTATAATACTAACAGAGTGTACATATCGTTAAGCTACCTGTATTCTCCCTGAAGTACAAAGGTCGTTCGTATCCCTGTAGATCGCCGAAGCAGGCCCCTTCTTTCTCCAGTAACGTATGGATGGGAGAGGTTTTTAACTTCCTTCCCTTTGTCCAGTGGGTGTAAGGATAGCGCAGTTTGTAGGCACCTGGAATGGGGCAATGGTAGCGATAACGGCAGTTAACACTAGATAGGGGCAACATCATAAAAAAGATTTGACGTTTTGTTCTATTTATCAATAAACTGATATATTAACTCAAACAAAATGTTTAAACGTTGTGCACAATACGTTTACCAGACACATTAAAGTTCCGTTTTTGTGTGGGGTTTTTTTTTTGTTTTTGTTATTTTTTACTTATTCATCAATATATCAACGAACTATCAGCGAACTTAACTCTTCAGAAAAATTCATAAATACGACAATGTACATGATTTTGGGAACACTGACCTAGAAATAGCTTTTTGAAACGTTCCTTCGTAACGTGATTATATAATTATAATAATGACTTAGTATAGTCTACAGAAGTCGTCCCAGTGGTAATATTTTTGACAGTTTCCTACTTATCATATAATTCAATAAAACAAATAGTGTGTATGTTATAAACTATCTTATGTTTATATATTTAGCACTTTTACAACGCAAAACTTGCGATAGGGCTTTCCAAATCTATCTATTGTGGCACATGCTTACAACCCTGAACTTTGACCTATAGTTGACTATATGAATGACGCCGTTATGTGATGTTCTTTAGTCAGCAATACGGGATATGGCTTGGAAGCAGAGTTCTACAGATGTCTAAATTTAAAGGCATTACGAAGTTTATGATTATGTAATATGGTATATATGAAACAAACGCAAATGTGAGTTGTTATTTTCATACAAAATATCGCAAGGAATTCGCCATTAATACTCTTTGTATATCAACGCAAATATAAATCCCACGCGAAATACAAGTGATTTTCATAATTTCCGAATGGATTTGAAGTATATAACTGCATGATCTTAAATACTTGCAAATAAAGCGGTTTTTGTTTGCTGATTAACGGTAAAGAAAAGAAAACATGTTTACTTTTGTCATTGTACTACATTATTTTTTAGTTATTGTATTTTGAATATTTTCATTGTTTACAATTTTTCTTCGGAGACATTAAAATATAACTTGATGAGGAATGCATTAATGAACTAAGGATAAAACAAGATATCAATTAGTTTTGATATATTTGCATACTGTCATTTCCCTCTAATACAAAAGTGTTAACTATGTAGATGAAATATAAACCAAGACAAACCTATGACCTCCTTCACACGCTCAAACAAAAAACGTCTGTTGCCATGGACTTTATTATGTCGGAGAATATGGTGAGCATCCAAACTATTTCCTGAGACACCATCCACGATACTCTCCGTAATGTACCTCCCTATCCCGGCGGAACCAACCACGCCCAAGCCGTTCATGCCAGCCGCAACAAAATAATTCCTCACCTACAACAGATATTATTTCATTTACAGTAGTTTTATGGCGAGTTTTTATATATTTAATATCAGTCTACACGTAATGTTTTATCAAATATATAAATGTGTTAAAATATTGTGTTTATTTGGATGGCTACAAGAAAACTACCATTGATTCGACAAAATGACGAAATATCAAAAATTGGGTCACGCTGTATATATTTACAACTGCTTAGGATTTTTTCTACACCAATTAACATTAAAATAATCAGTTATGACATCGTAACTAGTAATTATATAATAGGATCAAACCTCTGCTGATTCTCCCAGAATCCAGTTCCCGTCCGCTGTAAAGCTTTCCGGACCGTTGACTAGTGTCCGAACTTCAGCCGTTTCCATAGCTGGAAATCTGTTGAGGATGGGTTCCATCATGACCTCTGAAATGAAGAGTTGATGAATCGCTCAGATGGAAAATAAAATAGGTTGTTCATTAGCTTCAGAAATAAAGCGGTAAGAAATAGCTGGGAAAACTAAAACCGAATTGTTCCGTCATGACCTCAGAAATGGGGTGGAGAGAAATAGCTCCGGAAACTAAAACGTTATAGGTCCATCAAGATCTCTGAAATTGAGTGGTAGGGAGAGTTCGGTAACCTGTTAAAATGGGGTACGGTGTTCACGCAGAATTATGTAGGAATATTTTCTTAAAAGGTAAAAATAACAAAACAAAAACAATAAACAAAAACAATAAACAAAAACAAAAAACGGATTTGGTTGATTCTATTATTGTCGATGAAACAGAAGCATCAAGAAAAAATAAAGACTATCGCTGTTCGATCTTATCACAGCCTATATTTTTATATGGACTCTTGAAAATATCAAATAAAAAATGTAAGTTGTTTTAACAATATTTAAATAAATTCATAATACTTACGGAAATGATCCCAATCAGAAGGAAGGAGCTGAAACTCGAATTTCTCTGGCATATCAAAAGAGAAGGTCGGTTTGCCTTCAAGTTCAAATCCTCCGGCAAGTAGACCCCCACTCCATTCGCGGGCGTATATAGAGCCATCATAGTCTCTTATCACTGTGATTATCAACAAGGGTAAGATTTATACAATTATCTATAGACATTAAATTGTCAAATAAGTGTTCAAATCTGATACAATTATTATATTGTGTAAATATGTATACCTATCATCTCATTCCGTCAAATATACCACCTGGGATCGTTCATCTAATGGGGATTTGCCTGTATGTAATTAATCGTTCATTTGAATTTAACAATGATGACTGAATTAGAATAAATATATAAAAAGTCAGTAAAAATACCATTGTGTCGTGCGAGAAATGTGTGTACAACAGCTATTAATACCGTTTTCCCGTGAACAGATTAACGAAAACAAATAGATACAATCATCTTATTGTTCTGTGATAATATCTTATTCTAATATAGTTTGTTTGTTTTGTTGACGTATTTGAGTTCTATAGCTGTTACGTACCTGGCATCATGGAGTCCATGTTTGGGATGGCTGATGACACAATATAAAAGTGTTCACTTGAGTGGAGAGGCACCTGGACGGGAGGGGTCGTTCTAGCCCCAAGGTGTCGTGCCCACTGATATATAAAAACAGGACACCTCATGTATCTCCGTGTTACCATTTTTCAAAAATATTTTACCTGGTGTATAACAACTTTTATTTTCAAACAAATAGGTATATTTGTCGTGAAATCTTTAATATACTCACCTGTCCAGAACAGTTAACGAAGTATTCACACTGAATTTGTCCATGAGACGTTTTTACACCTGTTATTTTGCTATCGGTAGTGTTAACATCCTCCACCTTGACACCCTCGATGATCTGAACACCTGTGTACAGGAAAATATAGCTAAACAATAGCTTATTTATCTGCTCGTAACCTTATCGATGGATTCTACCTGTACATCAGTAAACAAAATAAACGATGATTTCTACAGGTTGATCACTAAACTATAAAAATGACGATCTCTACTTGTTCATCAGTAAACTAAACAATGATATTTTCCTGCTCATCAGTTAACTACATAAACAATTGCTTTGCCGGCACATCGGTGAACAGCATAAATTATGTTGTCTACCTGTTTTGACGAGGAATGATGGAGTCAATATCATTTGATTTACAGTTATAATATTGATTAACGTTTGTTACCAATACATATAATGTAGATTACAAAGAAATGTCAGGGAAGGTTCAGTGTTGTTAGTAATCTGTTTAGATCTCGAGTCACTAGTTTGTTTGTTTGGTAAAGAAGTGGGAAGAGGTTGCAAGGTGGATCTAGTTCTGTTTTCGGCTAATTTTGAGTTAGGATTATCTGTTTTTTAATGCTTTCATTATATTTCATTTTTTACGATTTAATTATTTCATTCAAAATTAGGCCATACTTAAACAATGGGTGTAGAAACATCAATTATCATTAATCGGAAATACCCTATAATTAATTCATCTCTTCCATTTAAGGGTATGGCAACCGAATGGATTGTGAAACATACGCACAATATATTAACACCTTTAAATAAATCAATAGATTTTTTTTCGTCTAGGACTCAAAATAAGTCGATAGAAATGACAAAACCCAGATTGGAAGGTGCCATAGCCCCATCACTACTGAAATGCATACACCTGCAATAAGAATTTTCCATAAACTGACGGATTGGTGAGTAAGCTGTGAATGTGAAATATATTTGTGGGTCATCTCAAAAAATCATCTCTAAAATTGTCTTGGTGATAAGAATTAAAATCTTTTTTTTTTTTTTTTTCAAACAAACATTTTATTCACTCAGATTTATAGCAATACACATTACAATATTTGTCCTCTCACAAGAGGGCTCTCACTCGTCATACTTCATTCACACACTGATTTAATTTACTAGTTTCCATATTGTGTACTGTACCTTATATATCTATTGACTAGGCCTAAAAAATAAAAATAAAAAATATATTACACGGTTTTTGTGTTGTTTTTTTAAATCCGCTTATCCGACGACCGTATCGTTGTATTACCCGCCATGCTTACATTTCCGGTTTATATTGGGCATGTGGATTGTGTGTGTGCAGTGTACGTATCGTCTAGTGATTATCGAATCATAAATTATATATATTATAAAATCTTAATCGATAGTAAAACGTTAAAAAACTTAAACTTGAAAAATCAAATCATTGCATCTATACACATTTGTATTTGGGTTATTTGCGCATAAAATTTATATCTTAAATGTTATTAAACATAAACTATAGACGCAATTTATTAATAACCTAACAGACTGCTAGCCTCCTGATGGACATCACGCACAAATACAGTGTTTACATATAGAAATGCTAAACTGTAGATACTGATTCAGCAGATTTAGCAATGCTGTTTCGTCTCTTTCGTAACAAATGCCTTGTGACGCCATGCATTCTGGATAGGAATAGAATATATTTTCGTTTTTGTTTTGTTTTGTTTGTTTTAGTCTGGCTTATTTTCAAAGGGATTTCTGTTCACAATATTTTCCGAAACAGATCATCAGTAATGCAAAAGTATTAGTCTTTTTCACAAAAGTTCGAATATTAATTTCATGAACACTTTTACCCAGATAAAATCTCATATATCATATTGTAATACACAATTCAAAAGACTGACATGTGTCACAGCCTATTTTCTTTTTTTATCGTAGCAACCCCTCTTATGGCTTTGTATAACGTCTTATTTTCGAGACCGTCTCTGCAAGAATCTATGGCACATTTTATAGTATACAGTGATAGCTACCCGTACAACATAAGTTTTGAGATGACACCAAAACATTGCTCACATTCACAGCTCACTATCATATCCGACAATTAAAGGAAATGTCTATAAATAAAATCAACTCTAACGTACACTTTAAGTAACTAATGTATCACGATACCTTTTGCTTTAGCCACGCCGTTGTACGCGTATACCAGATCGTTAGGAGCCACCACTCCATCTCCTGGAATCCAGAGACCTCCCTGTCAAATCAATGTTTTACATATAGATGTAATTGAATATGTAAATGTTCAAATGTATTTGTTAATTACTGTCACGATATTTAGACATTCATAATCTAAGATTCCTTGTTATTTTATTTTGTATGATAAAACCACCTTAGGAATCTTGAACATTCCATAACTCTTAGAACTTAGAACGGGCTATTTTGAAATCGCAAATGAAGTGAAAAACAGCATGTAGCATTATGTTTCACTCCATGTTGTACACGTTTTTCTTGTTAGTTTACCTGAAGATCAGAAGTTTTTATCCAGGGACACAATTCGGCGATTTCCGATGGTGTAACAAGGTGAGATTCTACACCAATAACCCTTTGAATAAAACAATTTTGATACAAATGCTTTGAATTAACTACTTATACATTATTATGTAGCATAAGAGTGTTTACAGATATCCCTGACATCTGATCAATAATGTGCTTTAAAAGGATTTAATAAAAACATATAGAAATGTAGCTAACTATATGTTATGCGAGTTGTGAAGATTCTCTTACAGTAATATATCGAATATAGATTTAAATTAGTGCTGTGAGTTAGTCAAGTTATCGTTATAAAAATAATCATTGAATGACACAATCTGATGTACAAATAAGGATGCCCCTATATCTAGAGAGAAATATTTAATTGCCATGTAGAGTTTTACTTGAGGTAACCCACCTTGTATAAGATACCCCATTAAATTATGTATACTTATCACATGCAAATATATTCAGGAGTTCGTTTACTAGTATAAATGCTTGGTTACGTTCCAGAAACTTTTCAAACATCACGTTTTGAACATTGTCCCGATTCGATTTTATGAGATTAAGCATCGTGTGCTTTATTCAAATGTCACATACACCTCTTTAAGGCAAGTCATATCAAATCGAAATATGGATGCCCTTTAAACGGAATGTCGTACTTAGCTAATGAGTGCTTCCTCTCAATGGTGACAAGTCTGTCCTTGGTCTGAGCTAAAAGTAAGCTTCCACACTGCTTCCATCCTGCTCAAATAAGATATTATTAGGGTATATATCTACGTTTAAATCGAACGCAATTGGGACTAGTATTTTCTAGAAATCCACAAGTGTTAGAAACCACAAATTCGATAAACATATAGATAATCACCATGGATATTGTACTCAGTATCCCATACATCTGGAATAATGCAATAGGACACATGTATTCAAATAACAGATAACATTAATTACTACAGCATACAACCATTTCCCCCTTTAGGACTTGTAATTAATGCTAGAGTGTTTTGGAAATTATGTTTAATGTCCGGGAAATCAAAATTGGTATGCAACAACTCTTAAAATAGAGAGGGGAGGTGTCTGTTTATAAGCATCTATATAAATTACGAGGCCATATTGTTGTTTTGGAGGGAAATCGTCTTCTGGTTCTTTGACGACACCTGTTATGCATACCACAGTCACAGTTAAGATAATCAGGCCTTGGTTCCATCAATATTGCTTCAAAGAATGCCTTAATTTGATAATTTTTCACATGAAAACATCTCAATTAAGGAACCTTCCATAAATCCTGAAAATGTTTTCCTATGGGGAAGCCTAACTTAAGGAATATTGATAAACTTGCCCCAGATAAAGATAGGACATTCCACACTGCCACACTTGGTTCCTATTCATACCTATGCCATGACTCCTCTCCAGGTCTTTGTATAGCTGTAGACCATATCCAATAAGTCGACACCCGTCTATATCGTCCTTCCCCAGCTGTCCAATCAAACCGGCGGAATGCCATGTCGTACCGCACGTCAGACTGGACAATAGTATATTGGATTATGCAATAAATAAATAAATTGATAAAGAATAAAAAAAATATGAGCACAACAAAAACAAAACAGAAAAAACTAACAAAAAAATAAAAAAATAAAAACGAAGCTGTAATTTTAACACTAAATCGATACACGCGTCCAGAGTTAGAAGAAATACTCAGTTTATTATAATTTTGAAAATAATAAGGTTAATACATGCATTTTACAAGCAAAATAAAATTACGACATTGATGTAACCAGTCCAAACTGCAGCGTTATGAGAGAACTAATCATTATTTGAATGTGAAAATTATGCTAATCATAGAATAATATTATTTGTCCAAATTTGAATGTGAATTTTAATAACTTTGAAATAAATCATTGTATGGTAGTGAACTGTATGCTGAACATATAAACGTTTCAAACACCTACATCATCACACAAAGTCCATTAACAGATTTAAATATGTACCGTATATACTCAGTTGGTGAATGTTTATTGTATGTTGTGTCTGTTTTATTGTATGTCGGGAGAGGGACTTTCATATGTTGTAATAATAGTTGCATGACCCCTTAGTATCTTTATTTGACAATAAAATGAGTTTAAAATAAACATTTTATCCTTTTTCTCTATAACTTTAGCACATGAATATACATGTACATATATCTTGTTAAAATGAAACCCTGTTTATCTATGTTTTCTCTTATAGGTCGAATTTAAAATATCATTCAGCGAGGGTGTGTTATCATGTTACATATATATAACGACTTAAAATAGAACCTACTTGAATAAGAACTTATACATACCTGCCTTGTTCCAGTAAGACTACATCACTCCAACCCCTCTCTGCAAGATGATAAGCTACCGAGGTACCGAGAGCGCCCCCTCCACAAATGACCACTCGTGCACTTGTTGGGACATGCTTGGTTACTTCACTATTAACAAGTGATGACACGTGCCCTGAAGTCGAGTAAGGAAATGGCAATCGTCTTAAGTTATTAAGAACGACAGTGGATATTCTAATACCTTTCCTTGATAACATGTCTAGATTCGGTATTCGATATGGTAATGAGCTCGGGTGTAACAAGCACGCATATCTACCGTACTACACGGTAACAGTCCATAGAACAGATACTGTGTATACACCAGTCACTGACTGCGCATTATCACACACTTACTATATGTATCATCTAACCGCGTGGTGATATATATAGTGTATACCAATGTGTACTGTTCTTCCTTTACGCAACTCTCATGCTCCGTTGATTTTCATACAATGACTCAAATGTTTAAATACACGTCCCCTACCGGTCACCGCTTAAAATAGTAACATTGACCATGCCAAAAAAAAAAACCCCTGAAATAATGAAGTAACATACCAACTTTCACCAGCTTTCACTTTAAGCATGGCTGAGAAAAGTGCGGAAAACTGAGCGGGCGGACTGACGGACTGACGGACGGCCGGTGTAACGTTGAAAATGGACCCCCGTGGAAAATGGAACACGGGTTCATTTTCAACGTTGAAAATGGAACCGGGATGCCGTGGAAAACGGAACCAAAAATTTAATTTTCTTTACATACCCGTTGAAAATTGACCCCGTTGAATATTGAACCACCTTTGACCTTTGATATCACATTAGGCTGTTATGAGAAGTGTATATAAAATGTATATAATAATTATGTACATTGATTAACACTTTAACTCGTGACATCTGGTGACCCAGATAATGACCATTAGCATCACTTTAAATAAGATGTCACTATACATGTATACCATTTATCGACATTGATTGATAATTTGACCCGTGACCTTAATAGAACCTGATAATGACCTTTCGTATAACTTTACACTGTTTTAAAATATGCATATAAAATGTATACGACATTGATCGACATTAGTTAACAATTTGACCTGTGACCTTTGGTGACCCATATAATGACCTTTGGTAAAACTTATCACTTATTAGATATTCATATGGCATGTACACGATATTGATCGCCATTGGTACACAATTCAGCCTTTGACCTTTGGTGACCCAGATAATGACATTTCGTATAACTCATTACCGTTATAAGTTATGCATATGAAATGTATACGACATTGTTCCACATTAATTAAAAATTTTACCTGTGACCTTTGGTGACCCATATAATGACCTTTGGTATATATTCAAACTAAAATATAATATGTATATGGGATGTATACGATATTGATCGACATTGATTAATAATTTGACCTTTGACCCTTGGTGTCCCATAAAATGACATTTGAAATAACTTAACACTGTTATAAGATATTCATGTAACATGAACACGATATTGATCGACATTGATTAACAATTTGACCTGTGACCTATTGTGACCCATATAATGACCTTTGCTATAACTCATTCCTGTTATAAGATATTCATTTAACATGTACACGATACTGATCGACATTGATACACAATTTGATACTCTACTGAAAAGGAGAGTATCGTATTGAACACCCTTGGCCAGCGAAGTTGATGGATTATCAGTCCCCACACTATTGGAACAGAGGGAGTAATTTAAAGTTCACACCTTCTAAGAGTCTTTTACCATTTACATGTACTCCTTTTGAATTAAAAGTTTTTAAAGTTAACATTATTTGTTCTGGTTAGAAAAGACTTAATATAGAGAAATATAGAGTGATGTCAATGATGTGATTATATACAATGTTTACTTTTATATAACTTGATGATAGTCCTTCTTTCTTATTTTTGTTTTGTTTTATATGCAATGTTGATTCACCCCTAAACGTTTAAACCTTAATACTATCAATAGTATGTTTCAATATTTCCATTGTATTAAACGTTTTTAGCTCACCTGCCCGAAGGGAAATTAAACCACCACATACTGACTCATTTCCAATTCATTTTTTTTTTAAATGACCCCAGTTCCATATTTAACGTTGAAAATGGACCCCAAAACATACTGACCCATTTCCACATCATTTGCTGAAAATGACACCGGTTCCATGTTCAACGTTGAAAATGGACCTCATAACATACTGACCCATTTGCTTATTTTTTTTTTTTTTTAAATGACCCCGGTTCCATATTCAACGTTAAAACTAACATAATCTGATACGTAACTGTGTAATGGTCTCTCGTCGGCGCCATACATATATATATTATGTACTGACTTGTTGAGTGAGTGTTTTGACTTGTGTAATAATCATAAATGATGTTTTCGTAAACTTTAATATAAATAGTTACAAGAGTTAAAACTATGATACAAATATTTCATACTGGTAATGAATGCCTAAATATCGTTTTTAAGATAAACGCGGATACTTGCTAATCGTAAAATGACACCGGTTCCATGTTCAACGTTGAAAATGGACCTCATAACATACTGACCCATTTGCTTATTTTTTTTTTTTTTAAATGACCCCGGTTCCATATTCAACGTTGGAAATGAACACCACAACATACTGACCCATTTGCATATCATTTGCTGAAAATGACCCCGGTTCCATATTCAACGTTGAAAATGGACTCCTCAACATACTGACCCATTTCCATATTATATGTCTAAAATGACACCGTCTCCATATTCAAATGTTACAGCGGATCTCGGTTTATGACACCCCCCCCCCCCCCCCCCCCCCCCGAAAAAAAAACAACCAAAAGCAAACAAAAAAAATCGAACGCTTAATAGGAGAAATTGTTTATTCATGTCGATGAATATAATATACTGAATTTATACGAAAGGTCATTATATGGGTCAACCAAGGTCAAAGGTAAATATCGATCAATACCGTATACATTTTATATGCATATCTTATTACAGTTTGAAGATAAACCAAAGGCTATTATATAGGTTACCAAAGGTCACAGGTCACATCGTCAATCAATGTCGATCAATATCTTGTACATATATACATAACTTATATAAGTCATACTTTATACCAAAGGTCATTATACCGGTCACCAAAGGTCACATGTCAAATTGTTAATCAATGTTGATCAATATTGTATACATTTTATATGCATATTATACTACAGTTTGAAGATAAACCAAAGGTCATTATATGGGTCACCAAAGGTCGAAGGTCAAACTATCAACTAATGTCGATCATTATCGTGTACATGTCATATGCATATCTGATAACAGTGATAAGTTATACCAAAGGTCATAATATGGGTCACCAAAGGTCAAAGGTCAAATTGTTTACCATTGTTGATCAATATCGTATACATTTATATGCATATTATACTACAGTTTGAAGATATACCAAAGGTCATTATATGGGTCACCAAAGGTCACAGGTCAAATTGTCAAACTGTGTCGATCAATATCGTGTACGTGTTAGATGAATAATTTATCATAGTGATAAGTTATGCCAAAGGTCATAATATGGGTCAGCAAAGGTCAAAGGTCAAATGTTTTACCAATATTGATCAATATTGTATACATTTTATATGCATATTATACTACAGTTTGAAGATATACCAAAGGTCATTATATGGGTCACCAAAGATCGAATTGTTAATCAATATCGATCATTATTGTATGCTTGTTTAATTGTATACAGACTTTTATCTTATAACAGTGCTATTATTCAGAGAAACATGTACATGTGGCTCACTTTTCAACGGGTTCCGTTTTCAACAGGCTACACGTGGAAAAGAGAGACCTAATGGGGTCCATTTTCAATAGGAGGGTCAGATTTCCACGGCATCTCGGTTCCATTTTCAACGTTACACCGGACGGACTTCAGTATCACAAAGTGATGACACATGCCGTGAAATCGAGTAAGGAAATGGCAATCGTCTTAAGTTATTAAGAACGACAGTGGATAGTCACCGGTAGGGGACTAATAAAATAGGGCCATAACAGTGGACACACACGAAAAAACACATACGGGAAATAAGACACAGTAGATTCTAGGGGCCAAATACATGGACACCATTACAAATACATTTTGATACAATTTAAATGCAACAGATCTGGATTTAAGTCTGAAAGTGAGCTTTCCATATATAATTATCATTATATATATAGAGGTTACGGAACGAGTGGTTGTTGGATATGGAATTTATTTCACACGAGTAAGTTATTTTTTAAAGTTACAAAAGACACGAGCTTTAGCGAGTGTTTTTTGCAACTTTTAAAAAATAACTTACTCGTGTGAAATAAATTCCATATCCAACAATTTCGAGTCGTGTGACCTGTTTCTACCACAATAATATCGACTTGAATAAAAGGGAAACGTGGCCAAGTATAATTTCGCGTATGCAAATAAAGTGTACCGGTGACGTCCGGGACCCGGTGATGTGACGTCATTAGATTATTGATGACGTCAATAACAATTGCAGCTTGGGTCAAAGTTCACCGAGTTAGCCAATCAAAATGCGTACAGAGTTTATACCACGTGTTGTATAAACAGATTGTTAATCAACAGCTGTAATGATTAACTGATGGTCTGAGAGTTGAATAACACAGGGTATTGTGGTAGAAATATAGGTTACACAACGAGTGGTTGTTGGATATGGAATTTATTTCACACGAGTAAGTTATTTTTTAAAGTTACAAAAGACACGAGCTCTAGCGAGTGTTTTTTGCAACTTTTAAAAAATAACTTACTCGTGTGAAATAAATTCCATATCCAACAATTTCGAGTCGTGTGACCTGTTTCTACCACAATAATATCGGCTTGAATCAACGGGAAACGTGGCCAAGTATAATTTCGCGTATGCCAATAAAGTGTACCGGTGACGTCCGGGACCCTGTGATGTGACGTCATTAGATTATTGATGACGTCAATAACAATTGCAGCTTGGGTCAAAGTTCACCGTGTTAGCCAATCAAAATGCGTACAGAGTTTATACCACGTGTGGTATAAACAGATTGTTAATCAACAGCTGTAATGATTAACTGATGGTCTGAGAGTTGAATAACACAGGGTATTGTGGTAGAAATCTGTTTACGTTATCTTTCGAAATTTTGTATTTAAAAAAAAAATGAAAATTCATGTATTCACATGAACAGCTAAATATATACACAACTGTGACTGTTAAAACTAACATAATCTGACACGTAACTGTGTAATGGTCTCTCGTCGGCGCCATACATATATATAGTAGGTACTGACTTGTTGAGTGAGTGTTTTGACTTGTGTAATAATCATAAATGATGTTTTCGTAAACTTTAATATAAATAGTTACATGAGTTAAAACTATGATACAAATATTTCATACTGGTAATGAATGTCTAAATATCGTTTTTAAGATAAACGCGGATACTTGCTAATCGTAAACGATCTTTAATTTCCATAACTATAGTTTTTTTTTTGCATTGTTGTATTGTTCACCCATGATCTTGCATGATGAATGATTTCATAGCGGTCGTATAAAACACCATCCCAAATGATCGACCATAATGAAAGAGGAGGGAATGCTTTTGTTGTTTACAGTCTATAAACACACCTGTTTTCACCCATATATTCTGATAGCAACAAGTGACATTCAAACCGCTCATAACCGGTCATTGCTACAGATAAGGGTTTAAACATTAGATTGACGCCTCAATGTATCCTTTCTATCAGGTATTGGTATACAACAAGTTTTCGTAGATCAGTGATCAAAGGGTGGTCCACACGGTAAGAACATATTATGCATATTTCAATACGTCGTTGTTTGCATACCACGTACTTGTTTATATTGTGACTGTCTGTGTGACTTGTTTAATTTACCTGTGGTAACTATTCATTGACAACTCAAATTGTTCAAACTTATTCGTCACTCGCAGCCAGGCATGGAGTATAATGTGAACATCTGATAAATAATTTGCACATGTGATTTATTTCTCGGTTGTTGTTAGTTTTCAGACAGGGTTAGGTGAATGCAGGCACTAACAGAGACATTGGCTTGTCCTGCCATAGGACTGACCATGAATAGAATAATATCCTACAACCGACAATTGATTCAGCCTAGGATATTGGACAGGAGCCTACACCCCAGGACCTTTTTCACAGGAAGCATATACAGTGCCGTTAATGGTCATGGAGTGTCACCTGACGTTCCAAGCAGTGCCCGAGTCGTCATTGGTGGGGGTGGAATTGTAGGGTCTTCTGTAGCCTTCCACCTGGCCGAGAGGGGGTGGACCGATGTCACTTTATTAGAGCAGGGCAGGTATGTATATATAACTTACCTTGTTGAGAGTGTCTGGTGGCGGGTATACATTGTCTACAATGTAGCTAACACTATGGAAAGTTGTACGGGATCTCCGACTCCTTTCAAGATTTTTTACAATGAAACAAAAGCCGTGCAATATTGGCGTACCGTTGTAAGATTGGCCATGTAAGATCACATACGGAACGGAATCGGGGGTCCCATACGTCTCTTTCTCACAAATCAATGACGCTACTTCTGTAAACAAATGATGTAACAATCCATACCTGCTAAGTAGCTAACAAAAGCAGATAACTCTGCATTACGAAAAGTTGGAATGTATTTTCATTAAAACAAGACAGGTATTAACAAACTGTTGACGCACATACCAGGTACTTACAACCCAACTCGATTTGGTTTCCCAGTTGTGTTATTGAGATGGAAAAATTCGAAGTAGATTTATGTCTACTTTATCACTGTGAAGTCCTGTATGGAAACTCCAGCAAGAATGTATAAACAAAACCCCCAAACGTCAATTTTCACGTATTTCTAGTGATCGTTATATAATCAAATATATTTCACCAAAATCGTTCCAAAGGGAACATCTCATAACGTCAGTATAGAACACTTGTTGAGATGACGTCACAATTTAATTTTGGCGTCATGGTTGTATATATTTGAAGTGCGAAGTTTGTGAATTAAGAAGTGAAAAGAGTCTACATGTTTCCTCATCATACCTTCTAAGAAGCCGAACAAATTGGAATCATAGAGACATGTTGGTTTATTTGTATTCAAATATATGTCTATTGTTTGTAACGCAATTAAGTGTGATTACATGATACTTAAATGGTCATTGCATTAAATTTGGATCAAATGCAAAATAATGAATGTCAGCTATATGAACTCATTTATAGATCAGCGTCTTCAGATACACGATATACAATAATTTGACCTATATGTCCGTATCGCCACGACACACAAGCCTAAGTAAATATAGCGTCGTCCTAGGCTTAATAGATAAACAAAGTTTTTATTTAGCTTGTGTTATCGCGTTCTGCTTAAGAATATGCACTACTTTCTATACCATATTTTCTGACGGAGTTATTCCCCTTTCATGTTTTCAACACCTTGATTGGATGTGTCATCAATCAATCAATCGTGTCCTGGAATATTTCGATTCGAGAAATATAATCTATAAATTATCCCGTAATATGTTTGATAAAGATAAAAGAAACCTCATGTACCCAAAAGGTAACATTTGTCACCAATGATCCGGGTGATCGTCAAACGAGAAATAGTGCTCTGACATTAGATGAAAATTTACAAGTTCCGAGGGCAAAATGGGATATGTGCATCGAGAGAGCAGATATCTAGGGTGTGAAATTATTTCTCAATAGTATATGTCTCCTTGAGTAAAACTCTTGTGACTGGAAGTAAGATGATATCGTTATACAGCATGTTGTTTTTTCACTAGAATTTCACATTAGCAAAACATTTCTAAATTTCATGATATTTCGATTACTGTGTTTCGATATTAATTATAATTCCTGTTATTACTACCTCTATAATGTATGTATAATATGTGATTAAGGGTCACATTCCATATTGTAATAAAACTTTAAAGCCAATACATTGTAATAAATGTGTATGAGAACTCTGACACTAGGTTAACGTGCGGGACGACATGGCACGCCGTGGGATTGGTAGGTCAGGTCCGAGACACCCTGTCGACTACCAAGCTGATGGGATACAGTAGACAGCTCTACAAAGAGCTGGACAAGGAGTATGGCGTGGGTACGTTATATATGATGTCTCTAAGATTAAATCATTGATATTCATTATCGCAATCTATTTGTTATGTTATGTCTCTGTTGTCTCCCGCCTTACACACACTATGCATGCAACGACTGTATCACTAAAGAAAAACTGTAGTAAGCACTAACCTATGTAAATTGATGTACATGTATATTGTTAAAGTCGACGAATCATAGTGAGAGAGCCGGTAAGTTAATGGATTATCAACTATACAGCCATGATAAAACAATAGATACATTTAACTTTTTGTTTATAACGATAACCCATTTTGATTGAGACAAAATTATGAGTTTAATGAAGCAAGCATCGTTTCTGTTTTACCATTAATTTTCTTATATACCGTATTTCTAATTCATTTGTTAAGATGACAATGTTTTCAAAGTTTGGAAATTCTATTATGTTTGAAGAAATTAATCTTCTCGCGCACTGCATTCCTGTGAATTATTTTCATTGTTTCAATATTGTCAATAAACGACAGAGAACAAATAGGCAGATGATTATTGTCCAAATTGCTAGTAATTTTGTAATTTTTTACTGAACAATTCCTTAGAAATGCTTTCCGTTACACTTTACAAAGAGCACAGTAAGCCTTAGATTTAGAATTAAGAAAATCCGTTCTATCACTAAAGGTGATGTAAAGTTATATGAGAGATAGGTTAAAATGGTTATCGTTCCCCCCTCTACAGGTCTGAAGGAATGTGGAAGTATCACCGTCGCTCAGACCCCGGACAGAATGACGCTGTTACGACGAAGCCATGCCATAGCCAAGTAATAACACTCACATTTATATACCTTTTTATTAGAAGTGTTTACTATCTGAATTTATTAGTGCCATAAAAACAATTAATTACAGCTTATATCTATCTTTTCTCGTACATTTATATACTTCCTCAGTCAAAACAAAGCGCAAAATACCAAAGATGACTTGTTGAAAGATTGCGCATTTCAATATATGATAAAAAGTGTTTATAATTGTGAATCTATTATACAGTAAAATTAATTAAATAAATAAATGAACAGAGGTTTTCATATTCCAAGGCATGACTCTATCTTTGTTTTACTTCCATATTGGTCACAGTATTTCCAAGCCTTCTCTTTTATTCCAGAGCTGCTGGTGTAGAATCTACTTTAGTGACAAAGTCTGAAATACAAAAGCTATGTAAATGGATTCGAACTGATGACATTCAGGTAAATTTTTACCTTAGTTTTCCGAAAGTTAATTAGTTAACACTTACCTCTACAAACTCCAACACAACAGAGAGTGATAACAAGTAATAATTTAAAGCGTTAATGAGAAATGTAATAACCAATATTAATGGATTGGAATCGGTAGTCAGCTTACACAAGCTATACAAATCGGTTATTGTGCATTGTGTATGTCAACTTACATACATATGTATGTCTATGTTTATTCGCTTTATACACCAGAGCTTGACGAAAGTTAATGAATTATCCTGAAAGCTTTTATAAATTCTGTTTAACTACGCATTATTTAGACAGAGAGATCTACCTACTATGTTTAAATTGATACTGGAGAAATTCAACAGACATCACCATGATTAAGAAGTGTTACTTGATTTTTTTTAACGTCATCGCTGTAGGGCGGGTTGTGGATTCCGGGAGATGGAGCTCTCACTGCGCCTGACCTAGCCATGGCTTATTCCAAGTCAGCCAAGTCAAAAGGTAATGTATAACTTCCATTCCCCGAAAATACAATGCTGATCAACCCTTCGTGATCTGAATGTCTTTGTGTTATACTGACCAGTAAGACCTTTTGGGAAGAACATCCTTTCATGGGTTCTTATTTTTAGAAGAAGTATCATTCGAACAATAATATCGTAAATGCATTAATTAGAAGGTAATGAAAATGTAACGTTGATGCAATACAATGATGGGCTTGTACGATATAATTACAACATTTACAACAGTTACAACTTCCTAATGACAGATATACCGAAATAACTAATATATTCAACATAGATATAAGATGCAATGCTCTTCCCAGGTGTACAAATCATAGAGGGGGTTAAAGTGAACAAAATTAACACACTCGATGGCATGGTGTCCGGTGTCCAAACCTCACACGGCGACATCAGCTGTGAATACTTCGTCAACTGCTCTGGACAGGTACGACACTTCATTGTACTACCATATGTTATAACATTTAAAATCAAATTTTCAAGCTAACACAATGTTGAGGTGTGCATGGAGTGGGCATATTGAACGAATGCCTTATCCACCTGTAAACATTGAATTACTATTACAGTGGGGTAGAAATCTCGGAAGAATGTCAAACCCGTCTGTAAACATTGAATTACTATTACTGTGGGGTAGAAATCTCAGACGAATGTCTGACTCGTCTGTAAACATTGAATTACTATTACAATGGGTGTAGAAATCTCGGACGAATGTCAAACCCGTCTGTAAACATTGAATTACTATTACTGTGGGGTAGAAATCTCAGACGAATGTCTGACCCGTCTGTAAACATTGAATTACTATTACTGTGGTGTAGAAATCTCAGACGAATGTCTGATCCGTCTGTAAACATTGAATTACTGTTACAATGGGGTAGAAATCACTGACGAATGTCAAACCCGTCTGTAAACATTGAATTACTTTTGCAGTGGAGTAAAAACCTTGGACAGATGTCTGAACCGTCTGTAAACATACCTCAACATCCACTGGAGCACTTCTACATCGTCAGTCAGCCAATAGAAGGCCTCGATAGGATGATGCCAGGTATTCAAACTGTTAACCATACAACATACAGGGTGGTCGGGTGGCACAGTGGTAACACACTTGCCTTTTTTTCTTAGGCGGCCGGGGTTCGATTTCCCGATCGGAAATGAAAAGGTATGGGGTCACCCGCCCGACCACGAGAGTTTTCCCCGGGTTTCCTCGCACAGTAGGACCCCTCGCGGGCTGATATTCGGGCCAACAAGCGTGATTAATATAAGTTGATATAACTTGTTTTGCAATTGTTGTAAAATAAATAAAGTTTACATTTTTGTGTCATCTTGAATTTGATAGAATCGTGATCAATGTTTGTATATAAATCGTTTACACATATATCTTTTAGCTGGAAATCAATATCGTAGTGTTGAAAAATAAATATATGCAAATTGAAGCGATATGATTATTCCAAATGAAAAGTCGAGTAAAACAAAAAAACACTATTTTATGCTTTTCTCATTTTATCTTGCTTCTTCTCAAGGAACATCTGGGTTGGAGTATATGTATACGTGTGAATATGAATTCCAAGAGAATTGCACAATTTAAAAATTGCACTTCTTGTTGCATATTTAGTGGTGAGAGACTATGATGGTTTGATTTACGCACGTGAATGGAGTGGCGGGATAATGACCGGAGGATTTGAACCTAAAGGCAAACCTGTGTTCGGGGAGACCATACCAGACAAATTTGAATTCCAGCTGTTGTCGGAGGATTGGGACCACTTTCGTATGTTTTGTTCATACAAGAATAATCACAGATGTATCTATTAAAATTAGCATCATGATGTTATAATTATCGATGAGATAATCGAGTAGGCATTAAACATTATGAAGCTAGTTTGAGATTATTTTTATTTGTAACGTAAATAACTACTGGTCAATATATTTGTTCATACATGTGGTACATATACCTGTATCTGTTTATAAGTTTATACTGATTTTTTTTTTTATATAATGACATTTTTGTTAGAGTTTGTCTTTACTTTTGTTCTGGTGTCTTGTCCATGTTCTGTCTGTTCCTGTAGCCATGCTTTCCCATTTTTTTTTATGTGAACAAGTCCAATATGTATTTTGTCTTCCAGAGGTACTGATGGACGGAATACTGAATAGATTTCCGATACTAGAGACAACACAGATACGACAATTTGTGAACGGTCCGGAATCCTTTACCCCAGACAATACGTGGAATGTGGGAGAATCTGCCGAGGTACAGAATTACTCGCCCTTATACTTAATTAATGCAAATTTATGTTGAATTGAGTTTTAGTTTTCTAATGACATGATTTAATTTACTAACGTCTGGTGGCACAGTTGTAACGCACTTGCCTTTCATTTAGGCGGCAGGGGTTCGATTCCCCGATCGGATGTGAAAAGGTATGGGGTCACCTGCCCGACTACGTGGGCTTTCCCCGGGTACTCCGGTTTCCTCCCACAGTAAGACCCCTCGCGCGTTTCCATCCAGGCCAACAAGAGTGATTAATATAAGTTGATATACATCTAATTTGTTTTGCAATTGTTATGAAATAATGTTTTAAAATTTACTATTTAATAAACTATAAAGCACTCCCGCGAACGTATGCACATATTTTGTTTTGTTTTTTGTTTGTGGATTGGTGGAAATTTAGATATTGCCAGATTTTGATGAAAGGTAGGTATCTATTGCTCAGGCCACCGTCAGAGGGATTTTATATAGACCTTGCCTTTTCTTCAATCCCATTGACTGTAAACATCTTTGTCAATAAAATTTGTTGAAATGAAATTTGGTATGTAGGTACATCATAGGACACGGTCACTCTCCTAACCTCACTTTCACATTTGAACAAAATGGGTGTCATTTTGTTGCCTCTGAGTCGATATCAGTGAAGATATTGCTCGAGTTTAAGGAAAATTGGTATATAGGGATTTTGAGAGATGCTGAACACAATTGTACGACTGCGGGGCGTTTGGGGGACTTCTGTAATGGCCCTTCATTACAAATAGCACTTGTTGTTATTATTCTTATTTCGTCCACTCTTCCGCCGGCGAAGTTTCCGACACTTTTCTCAAAGACCATAAGGCAGATTTTAATGAAACTTTACATGAGTGTTCGTGTATGACAAGCGGTGTTCGTGAACATTTGTTTTCGATTAGTCAAGCAGTCAGCTGGACAGAGACCTCTGATTGGTCGAAATTTAGATATTGTCGGATTTTTATGAAAAATGATATATACATGTAGGTGTAGTATGAAATCAGAAACAGTATTTGATATCAAATTCTCCATTTACGACTGCTGGGGTAGTTTGGGGGATACATGTTACAGTCCCCGTTACAATATATACTATAGTTCTGTCTTATTACAGGGGAGTTATTGCCTCATAAGCTCATGCTCATCTTCCTATATAGAGTTCATGTTTCGTATTTCATTTTGATAAACAGGATCTTGCACTCCCTTCACTCTGGTATAAAATTGACGACACCTGATTTTATCAGAGTAAAAAATTATCAGAATCATTTCATCTATCTCAAATGAAATGGGAACTCATATAAGACTCTATTTATTTGCTACATTTTAACATTATGGTATATATAGCCCTTGAGCGTTAACACTGTAGTAAAAAGTTCATGTGTGCTATCATTGTGGTTTATAAGTCTTTATATTTATATAATTCCTATCATATCATTGTTGCCTTCTGTAGATAACTATATACACTATAATAAGAGAACAAAGCAATTGCAAATTTGCGTGGTTAGTATAATCCATGTATGTATGTGCTGTACTGGAATGATAGATCCGACAGTTAACGTAAACCCTATCGAATCCAACACACGATCAATCCAATAACGGATTTTACTCTCTATATCTGTACGTCATGCTTGAATAGGTGAAGAACTATTTTGTGGCCACGGGAATGGGTTCCAATGGTATAGCTGGGTCGGGAGGACTAGGCCGACACATGGCGGAACTCATCACCGGGGAGCCTACCTCGGTTAATCTATCATCTGTTGACGTGAAAAGACACGCAACACAGCAGGCTGATATTCATTACCTTGCTGAAAGGTGTGCGGAAGTCATAGGTAAGATTTTACTTTCAAATCGTGCTATAATTATAATATCATTATCTAAAAGGTTATTTGGAAATTGTGTTTGTAGAAATTTTCGATATAACGTTAATGTTGAGGAAAATTCTGTGTAAGATTTGATTTCCTTGCTTTGTTTTTAAATGGATGCTTCCATCCTCTAAACTCCGGGGGTTATGTTTATGTATGATCACTGCGAACAAGAAATAACCGAGTCCTGAACCCTTCTATAGCGAAGTTGTGGATTCGCCTACATGTTCTTTGTGGGCACGTAGATAGATGATATTGATACATGTGTATGTGTTCTTTATTTTATTTATTCCCCTTTCCATAGGTCGTTACAGACTTCGTTATCCCGATGATCAGTACAGAACTGCCAGAGGACTTCTCGTTTCCCCTCTTCATTCAGAACTCATGGCAGCAGGGGCATGCTTTGGAGAAGACAGTGCCTATGAAAAGCCTTTATGGTTTTCGAAAAATAACGGTAACTATACTGTCTGGTATATTTGTGATGAGAAAACCATACAGCATTCATGCTTATTCTTATGGGTAGATTTTATGAAAAGCGTTTATTGGGTAGGAATTTGTCCGGTATATATTTGATACTTTTTTTTCCCTCCAAATAGCTTTTATTATATTCGTACATAATGTATTTTGCGATGTAGAAAAGTGCCGCTAAGTTAACTTTGCATATACTGATCTATGTGAAAACGTTGGTTCGCAAACATGTAGGCATTTAAATTACCATTGATTGCAGCAACGTTGTCAATGCGAGTCTTTCAGAGATAATCTTCCGTAAATGATTACAAAAGTCACTCATGCTTGAGCGCCTTTCAAACTAAACTAAAATATGTCGTTGAACATACATGTTCGTTCAGAAAACCCACGCCTACACAACACACGTATTTAACATTTTGAAGACTTGAGTTGCACGAGGTAGTTAATCGTTTTGTTTTATCGTTCCCAGATCCATACAATGCAGCTAGAGGTACGTTCGGGAAGCCCTCTTGGCTGGAGCCGGTGAGAGCTGAGTACATGGCTTGCAAAGCAGACGTGGGGGTGTTTGACGTCTCTTGCTTTACAAAGATTGAGATCAAGGTACATTTCAATCGTACGCTTTCATACAAGCCTATCTTGCGAACTGTACGTGTTTTTTTCCTGTTTTTTTTTCCCCGCAATAAAGTATACATGCATCATGGTCAAATGACCATATGGTCAACTTTGATATCATTCATGCAGTTTCTACAGTGTGAATTCAAACATTGCTATCTAATACTAGTTGGCCGAAACTATTAGCAAAGGCTAAATATACGTATACCAACATGCGCATATAAGAATTTCATTTCTTCATTCTATGTAAGGACCGTGAAGTATAATTTCATATACAGGACGATAATATCACATATCCTCATACTTTTATTAACATTCTTGTTCAGTGTGTTTGAACAAGTCAAAGAATTATGAATTGTAAAATAAATATTATCTTATCTGAAGTCACCAGGTTGTGAGGCTTTAGACGCTCTGCAGACGCTCGCGTGCAGCTCCATCTCTTCCAAGGAAGGGGAGGTTTCTAAGACAGGCATGCTCAACATTCATGGCGGCTTTGAGCTCATATGTGACGTTATCACAACAAGTAATAACAGGTACAATTATCCGCATGTTGTGTTATTGTAAATGCCTCTACACCCCTATTTATGTTGTTTTCTAATATTGATATATGTTTTAATTAATACATATAACAGGCTGTAAAATCAATTTAGTATAAGCTGCATACTATGTTAGCATTATCTATTAAAAAAGCCTATATCTCTATTAAAGATAAAAGATAACAAATTTATACTTTCAATTAATTATATTTCAGTTTTATTTTACTTTGCCCCTCAACCCAAAAAGTCCGATGCATCACGTGGATACGACGCCATATCCCCACAACCGTTGAAGTCAATGATATCAGTGAGAAATACGCTGCACTTCATCTGATAGGGGAAAATGCCATCAACATTTTATCAGATGTCACTGACGAAAAGATAACAATTAGTCCCCAATCTAGTTCACAGGTATTTATGTTATGTAAGAAAATATTAATCTGTAGACCAAACCCGAAGGAACTTGAGATTAAACGAAATGACATTAGATCAAAGTAATTAATGTACAGTCTTCAAAGTGAGAGCTAGTCTATTGACAACGGAAATCATGAGACGCAAATGAAATAGAGTCAGGATAAATTAACATCATGTTAGAATTTTCTAATGGCGGCTATCAAACTATATGTAGCTTAATATTGTCATCGATCTGTATGTTTCCCCTCGACACCATTCGGCATCTTCTCACAGAAATCATAATATTAGGAGTAAACCCGTGAAGATATCGAATCAAAGACGCATGGCAGTCAGAAAAATGACAAATAACCTCACTTTAGAAGTAAGAAGTTTCTCTGTCTTTCCTTATCATGTTGATCATGTTTTAAGTAACGATCGAGGTAAGCGCCTGCTGTGAAAGATTCTATATCAAATAACGATTGCAGATATTTCCGAAAGAAAGTAAGCTTGGGTGACTAAGCAAGATCTTCGATACCTTCTTCTGATAAGGTTTCCAACGTATTCAGTCTAAAACAAACACGAGAATAGCAAAGCTTTCCGCTTGCATTTTGTTGGTCTGCTGGACAGACTTATCATTGAAACTAAAGTGGATATTGTCTTTTCGGAAATTTAATCCGGAAGGAAAATGGGTCAAATCAAAGTGCACACAATTGTATGATACAGCTTTTTATAAGTTATTCAGCATGCACTTTTTGTCATTAAACAGTTACCAGGTATATCACATGATTAAGTCAACAGCTGACGATTTACTACATATGCTAACGTTTAGGTGCTAAGTATTGGTCAACTCAAGAACATCACAATACTACGACAGAATTTAGCCGGGGTGGCGGGGACCACTGTTCTTGTCCCTTCAGAGGTGAGTACGTTATGAGACAAACATATGTTATAGGTGGAATATGATTTGTCATTTGTCGTAGGGTTTTTAAATAATGTCTATGATATGAATTATAGGTGTCATAAATCGCAGTTTAATGGGGCTCTTTCACTTTTACGAATGCATATCCAATGGATGATGTATACTTTAAAAGAATTACAATGGATTGTTTCATTTTTGTAATAACTACGTTCCATTTTGCTGTATTTTCACTTTAATGAACTACAGAATCGGCAACTTATCTGCATACGCGACTAGTTTGGGGTCCACATTACCTCATGTAGAAAAAAAGAGGTTAAACATGCAAGCATATTTTGCCAAACATGTCGGCTATGTTACAAAGCACTTTCTTGATTATCAGCAAGCTTAGTTTTTCTTCAAGTAAGTACACGAATTTCATGTGGAGAACTCCACATTTATGATAAGTGTATTGTGGACACCCAGATATTTCAAATTCAAATTGAAACATGAAACCAATGCAGGATTCTCTAATATTTATCTGAAGTATGATATTATTGTTTAATTCATTCTGTCTGACGAAATTTGTTTAAGTATATGAAAGAGGAAAACGTCTCTAGTTCAATCGGTGCGGTTTTTTTTTAAATGACGTGGGTGTTATAGATTAAGACTACAATGTATGCATGTCAATGATGGGACACATCAAGTCATTTAGTTTTCCCTAACCTTCAAAGATGACAGAATTGTATATTTAAATACTACAGGGTTCATCAGAGGTTTATGGGATGCTAATGAACACGGGTGAGAGGTTCGGGATAAAAAACGCCGGCCATCATACCCTGCGTCTACTACAGACAGAGAACAATTGTCCCCAGTGGCTGAGAGATTTTACGTCACGTGACACACCATTGGTAACCGGTATGGCGGATATGGTTGGTTATCAGGTAAATGGCTATCAATGTCTGTTAATTTTGTTTTGCTGAATTGATTACTTCTTGTTATCTATGTGTAGCCAGTTGAATTCACATTTCTCCTCTATAATGTCTACTGCATTCATATGGCGCATTAACGCAGTTGATAGCGTGTCTCGCGATATTTATAGCTTTCAAGACATACACTCTGACTCATATATATAAAAAAAACTATTGGGACACCTATCTATGTATATATATATATACGTTTTGAAAATATTCTTATGTAAATTAAAAATTTTCGCGCATTTTGATACAGAAGATTCATAAAAGGACAAGAACAATTCTCGGATAGTTTTTTTCCCCGTTTTCAGTATATCTTATTTTCATTGCATATATCCATCCACATATGTGTGTCTTTTAAGCAATATTCACAGTTTGTGATGAGACATTTTCATCCATTGAATTTCAGAAGGAATCTTTCATCGGAAAGGAAGCAATAGTTAAAGCAAACAAGCCAAATGCCTGTATTGTATGTCTGGAATTACAAGACTTCAGTGTTGAGGAGGATTCTTGGGTATGGGGAGGGGAGCCAATTTACTGCGATGATACGATAGCCGGTTCCGTATCCTCCACTGGATTCGACTTTTCCAGTGATACAGTGTTATGTATGGGGAGTGTGTCGATACCTAGAGATAAGCTAAAGGATAGGTTATTCCAGGTAGATGTCAGTGGCAAATCGTATAAAGCTGTTTTGAAATGACAATTAGAAATTAAGAATATATAGAGGCCTCTTTAATGAGCCTCGTTATGAGGCCTCTTACGGATTTTGCAATAAATGGTATAAAGTGCCAATCTCGACCATACCAATCAATGAGTTTCCAATGGATCAACATTATTATTGAGATATGATGCATTTTATCTTTTTATCTTTCTTTCTATGGACCTTATTTATATAATTATCTCCATTATCTACACAAGAGCAAATGTGGTATAGCATAACATTACTTGCTACAAATCGTTTACCACGACTTAAGAAACGTCAATGGGAGATGTTCATCGTAGTAGCTTAACATAAGATATACAATCACTGTCTAAACAATCCGTGTGGTTCTACCGTTCACCAACGAGACTGACGTACAGACAGACAGGGGTCATCATAACTTTGGCACGGACACACAATTCTAGGTCTTGACGTCATCAAACAGATGAGTGATGATATCACAAAATGTTTCAAACCTTGTAAAACTACAGGCTCAGGTATATCTAAAATAACTGGACGAAAGTTAAATAACTATGCTCCTAACAATCAACTTCCTCTCCGTTTATGTCCATATATGACTTTTATATAATGTATGCTATGCTAACTGCAAAGACGTAATATCGGGTCGTTTTCGGAACTGAGATATACAGAGAAGTTATCATCAGTGTATTCAACAGTGACAATGTTAGTAACCACAGTGACCATGGAGGTGTTACATGTATCGGTTACTGATTACGGACATGTTGTACAGACCTCAGTTGTCGAGATTAATGACAAAAATGTTTTGAAGACTCGGATATTGTAGTTTCTTAAAATGTTCCAAATAGCTCAAAAAGGACGGTTGTGGAAGTGTGTTAAAGGTTTGTTGAAGTTTTCTGCATGGATCAGATATTGTGTTTATGGAATAATCCACTACAGGAGTTCAGATATGGTACTTCAGAAAGTATCCCAAATATCTTAGATTTAGTGGCAATAGTAAGGTCTGATCAATCGACACGTTGATGTTATGGAAGAAATAAGTAGCCTATCGGACAGCAGTTGATAATATTTCGTGTAAAGAAGTATGAAACGGTTTATTTCATCACCTGAAATATAGAACTAATGAAATACAAAATGTAACTGTAAAAATGTATTATTGTATGTACATTTATTATGATACATTGCCAAGAGCATGATTTCAAAGATTTACAGGAAATAACCTGTTTTATTTTTATTGACAGTACATGTACAATGTATTTTGTAACCTTTTACATGTATAATTGCCTCACATTTATTTGCAAGAATTTTGTTTTAAATAAAATAATGTAAAACTGATTATGCAATATGTATCATTTGTTATAATTGAATAGTTTGTCACCTTCAAATTAACACAATTCTTTAGATTAGTACCTTTAGCTATAACAGTTACATATAAACTCTCCTAGAACTTTATGCCGCCAGTAGCAAACATGTCGGTACATCGTATCCAATATCATTTTACAACGGGGACACATGTCTTACGCCTGAAACTTCGTGTAATTGGGTCAAGGTCACTGCACGATTTACACGATGGGTCTAATATTGTCACCCCTAATTATTGGCTCCAGAAGTTATTAATACAGAATTTGAGCATCTTGACCTAGACGAAAGTTTCAGCAGACTTCAATCTTACACCCATAGGGAACCCACTGGCCATATATGTATTATATATACTGTAGTACATATGTATACATGCATATTAGTGGGTTGGTAACGTGTGCCAAGTCCCTGTGCTTACACCTATGGGGCATTTCAACTAAGTCATAATACTATTACGCCATGCTGTTATGAAATACTCACACAATCAACCTGAACTTTTATTTAGGCGATTATTTAACATTATGTGAGCTATAAAATGTACAAAGAAACGCTACCAAACAAATATCATGGGTAAAGGGACTAAGATATTATTAAGACAGATTAAGGAATCAAAAGGATCAACATTGAAGCATATTGGACGTCAAAGGAATAATAAAACACGGTCAGCAATGGGTGTTAATGCGTATATAACAGCACAATAACATGATATACATAGTATGCACTACCTAAAGATGTAGTAGATAAAAATATGATGAAGTGTTTTCAAATAGACCACTAGAGCTCCTAATTGCATACTGTCACAAAAAATTGAAAATATCTACTAATAGTAATTCCGAGCTGGATACAATAGACAAGAATAAACGTATCCTAGGTCAGGACAGAAAAAAAGCTTTTATTTATAGGGAGGAGATAAACAACATGGCGTCATCGTTATTCCAGTGTTAGGTTCTCTTTGCTATCGATCTCTGCATTGGGCGAAAGCAAGCGGCTTGAATAACAGGAGACCTATAGGAACCAGTCCCTCCTTCGGCCAATCATTCTCCAGACAAAATTTAATCAAATTCCACCAGGTCGTTCACAGTACTTTTAATGAGTGCAAAGTCCATCGTTTATACAGAATTAGTTATCCTTCACCCAAGGATGCATCATACTAAATTTGGACCATTCTTTCATTCCTACACACACAGAAAGATTTTAAAGGTTTTGCTACAAGTCCTTTGGACCAGCTGAAGTAATCAGAGGCCCAGCACCACTCACTTGGTATCCATGTGGACTAGGTGATCTAATCAGAGGCCCAGTCTCCCAGCATCACTCACATAGTATTCACGTGTGCAATGTGAACTAATCAGAGGCTCATTGGCCCTACACCACTCACTTGGTATTCACGTTTTTTTATGATTCTTTGACTTTTAGTTAATCAAAGAGTCTAAATCAGTACGTCATTTTTTACCCGTGACCTTGAATGCGTCTCAAGGTAAAATCCTTCTGTAATATTTGTTGGGAGTTATTTCAAGAACCTACCAGGCAATTAGTTTATTTTATGTTTTGGTTAATCAGAGGAGGTCATTTGAGTTTTTAACAAAGTTGACCCCTATGACCTTGAATTTCGTCACAGTCGTTTCTTTTTACAAGTTTAGTTGGGCCTCATCCTAAAATCATACCAGCCAAATATCTTGGTTCTCGATATATAGGCATTTTAGTTAAAAAGAATTCATTTGAATATTTTGATTAGCAAATCAAACCTTTTACTTTGAATATGGATCAAGGTCACTTCTTTTTAAAACTTTGTCAGGTGCCATCCCATGAGCATACCAGCCAAATATCTTTATTCAAGGTTCTTTAATTAATCATCAGAACTTGTTTGAGAGTTTTAACAAAGCCGGCCCCTCTGGCATGCAATAGAGGTCAATGTAATTGTTTTTTTGTTTTGCATATCCCAGGAACCTTTCAGCCAAATATCAGCTTTTAGGTCGCTTGAATGTGTTAACAAAGTTAGCCCCTGTGATCAGAGAATATTGGCCAAGTGTAAGATATGAAATATGAACAAAAGACATATTTCACTGGATGAGAATTATTCCAAAACTTACCAAAATCACATACAAATGGCCATAAGTGTCGAGTCTGTGATTATGGTCAGTTTAGTAGACAAGTGAGAATAAACGTGGAAGACTTATTTCAAATATTTTAATATCATACCTAATGTTTGAGCACAAATGTTTCACATTATATTCAAGTAAAAATGTCATCTTTCAGTTTCATTCTTCATTCTTTTTTTCAAAACCTTCAATATCACTGAAGTCCATTGGTTTATCATATCCCATAAGTTTAATGTAGGCATCTCTACTTCTGAACTTAGATGGATCAACAAAAAATGGTGTCCCTTTCACCTTCATGAAACACAGAACTGATGCCATGCTAGGAAATGTAACATCCTCTGGTGTAAACACTCTAACTTTACGACGACAAAAGAATGTCAGTGTGGATACTGTGAATGTGTTGGAGTCTTTATTATAGTACAAGTCTGTCACATAGCGCTTGGTTAAGGCATGAATCAGCAAAGGTGTTCCCAACATGAAGAAACTCACTCCACTCCCCAACATAAACTGTAGCACTGCTGGTAGCTCCAAAATATTCGGCATAACAAATGGCAGTAGAGACAATGCTATTCCACTTGTTGACACTGAGAATATCTTCACTATTTTTATGCTTTTTGTGATGGGTCCATAATACACTAAATTGCCTTTCTCTGCATCAACTAAAGGTAATCCAGGTATAGAAGTGTTAGGTTCTTTACCAGGAGTAGGAGCATTGTCTGTGCTCATACACCTTGATTGGATGGGAAGACTGTATCTATGTGTAGAGGAACAGTGTGTTGTAGGGACTACAAAAGGTGCCATATGCCTTGTATATACATGTAGGAGACGGTGAGTCTGATACTTTACAGTCATTCTCAAGCATGTTGCCTACAAAGAAAAAAATACCATCATCAGCATCAAAATCCAGTGTAACTTCAGTTGAAAAAATAATGTCAAAAATATATACAAGAGTTCATTGGGTCTAATGGTCACATGAGGTGTAACATACAGTAGGTTTTTGTTTTTGTTTTGTTTTTTTGCCAGCCAAAACTGCCTTATACGGTATTTGTATCTATTGGACTTTTTAGCAAGTCTAGATCTGACTCCCTTGGCCCAGCTCTGACCTTTGTGGTTGGTAATAGATGGTCAATTTTTTATATCTAATTAATCATATTGAACTTCTCATACTTAAGGCTAGTGTAGTCCTATGGTTCAACAAATAATAACAATAAATGTTACAAATCACGACATGAACCCAGAAAGCATGTATTACAGGATTTAGACTACATGTGGACCCCAAATTTAAAACTCCACTGAGATAATTCTCCCTTGATACTCCCGGGGTAAAAGCTAGCTGGCCCATGGTCAGTCATCATATTAGGTAAGTCTACACCAGATAAACACAGTGATCACCATCGCCTGTTTTAGCATGGTGGCCCGCCACCCTTTGCTGGCTACTGCCACACTTACACAATAGCAAAATTCACTTGATCTGCCACGCATGTAATTGATTCCTTACACCCCTATTTTGTATCTATTCCGAGTGGTAAACTGACCCGTTTCTACAGCATCCACTGTACAGGTGAACTAGGCCTAATTGATGAAAAATAGACGGTCGCACTCTCTGAAAGATGGCGAGGCCTTATGCCATTGTTTTGATATGGTTGACTGACCTCTTGATCACAACTATCGATGGTAATGTAACAGAGCACATGATTAATTGAATTTAAATCACTGCCTCCGCTGGGGATCGAACCCGGGACCTCTGGCTTACTAGTCTTACGCTCAACCGATCGAGCTAAAGAGAAGATCTCTCTAGCCAAGCGGTATATTGCGGCTAGTATTTACCAAGGTTACATACTCCCCCTCCAGGAAAGAACTCGTCCTCGAGTTTCCAGGAGTAACAGCGATGCTTGTGGAGCAATCCTGAGTATTTCTCCCGGGTCCCTACATGGGCGCCAATGTAACAGAGCGCATGATAAATTAAATTTAAATCACTGCCTCCGCTGGGGATCGAACCCGGGACCTCTGGCTTACTAGTCTTACGCTCAACCGATCGAGCTAAAGAGAAGATCTCTCTAGCCAAGCGGTATATTGCGGCTAGTATTTACCAAGGTTACAGTAATAAATATACTTAATCAACCATAAAAGGTCTTCTGTTTTGACCATGCGAATGGGAGATGTGATTGTATGGTTTCAGTCTGGACATCAGAAAAAATGTACCATCGACATCAGAAAAACCAATGGTCCGACAAGATCCTATTTTCACAAGAATTAATAATAATGACATGATTAAGGTCAGGCCAGTGAGGAATGTATGTTTGAAGTTTTATCAGGTAATAGAATAAGATGTTATTTTGTTTTAAGGTATATATGGAAATGAGTATTGATGATTAAAATGCATATTAATTTAGAAATGAGTAAAACATTATAATCTAACCTCTATTCTTATTGTTATTATTGGTGTTGTTTCTCAAAACGCCATTACGCCACACCGCGATACTGCACAACCACAAAAATATATGTTGTACAGTTTCATAAAATGTATCACAAGAAAACTCCATTTTATCTATCAGATCTTATTCCAGGTAAAGCTTAGCATCAGATAGTCATAGGCATAATACACAAAATTTCCGAAAAAGTACCGAAACGACCTGACACCTCAGAATTGACCATATAGCTATACATATTAGTCAAATCTGCCGATGCTCACATACAGTAATGACAGTACCTGTTTATATAGCCCGTGTTTCCTCTGGCCCTGACACTATCAGGGCCAGAGGAAACTCGGGCTACTGTTTATAAATTAATATCTATACTGTATGATTTGTAGTCTAGTAATTTAGTAGACTAGGCCTAGACAGAATTCCAAACGGCTGTGCTCAAAGACGACAGATTATATGTTTCCATTTATACCACGCCAAGCATAACTGAATAATTCTATACACTCTTTCGTGTGACCATTAAACATGCAGATTTTTATTTACCTGTCTAAAACGACACCAAATAGGACACGAAACCACTCTGGCCGCCATGTTTGCATGAGGAACTCTTCAATTTTGAAGGTTACGGCGATTGTAAAATGGACCCGAATCCCTTTTCAAGTATCCGGACCACATCACAACGTCATCTTTATCTCAGCAAAATTTTAAAAAAATGTAATATATATATACATGTATGTGTGTTATTTAAAAGTTGTTGAAGTATTCGATCAATCATATTATGATTTGTTTTATATATTTTCTTATTTTTGAAACATCAGATATCGTCAAAAGTTGAAAAACATGGTCATGCATGATGGTATTACACTGATATTCGATGGTTATGATATTACTTAAATGAAAACTTGTGTTGAGCACATACAACAAAGAAGAATGCATATTTTCAGATAATGAAGATGTGAGTATTAACTACATGTACATGTAGTCATGCTCAAAGCATTAACTTGTTTGTTGCATGTGTTTAAATAATTAAATAAATAATGTTAAAGATCAATGTAACTGCTTTCAACATAAAATTGTTTTTAAAACAATAGCTCATGTTAAATTTGTTCAATAAAGGTAAAACTTCACACACTGCTTCCTTATTGGAGTGCTTGCTTGGATGTTCTTTTCGGACTAACAGGTCGAAGGTCAAGGTCATTTTTACTATAAATAAATAATTGTCTCCAGACAATAATTCAAGTTATAGTGAACCAATTTAGTTCAAACTTTACAAACTGCTTCAACATTGGGAATGCGTGCTTAGGCTTGTGTTTGTTGTCAAAATTTGGTTTCCAGACAATAACCAAAGTTTAAGGGATATTCTGATCTGATCAAAAAAAGTGATTGTAGATAGAAAATTGGTTCATTCCAATGATCAAACTTTCCATAGAACGATAAAGCTTCACACAGTGTTTTCTTCTGTCAAAGATACCCTCCAAGATGCCATCACAGCTTCCATGGGCTTGCTTTTTGATTGGAATTATTTTGGACATATCAATTCAGATCACCATTTCTAAAGTGCGTTCAATTCAACAATTTAAACTCAAACTTCACACACTGCTTCTCATCGAAAATGCTTGGTCTTAATTGATTTCCAATCAAATGTCAGAATAACAATAACTGAAAATGACAAAACAGTTTCTGGAAAATGATTCAAATGGAGTGATTAGTATAGTTCATTCATACCCTGTTTAATGAACAGCCATTATATGTAGTTTTAACTGCTCTCAATGAAAACACAGTGACTTTCAATGTGTACATTGTTAGAGGATAACACGACGAGAAACTTATGACAGGCGCCGTGTCGGTTGGCGTCAGAAAAAAAAAATAGCCAGAGACCTTTAGTTAGCTGAAGCACACCCCAGGATGCTTCAGGCCAAAATTGACTAAACCATTCCGTTATTGCAGAAGAAGGATTTTAAAGAATTTGCTATATTATCCTTATCGGGCCCTCCCCTAAGGCTCCTAAGGGGCCAGAACCATCAGTTATACAAAACTGGTTCCCCTTCCCCCAAGGATGCTTCAGGCTAAATATGGACCAAATCCTTTAAAATGCAATTCCTACAGGAGAAGACGGATTTTAAAGAATTACCTTTATTTCCCCTATTTGATCATTTATACAAAATTAGTTCTCCTCTACTTAAGAATGCTTCAGACTAAGTATGGACCAAATCCTTTCATTCCTTTAGAAGAAAGATTTTATATAAGCTATGTTTCCCCTATTTGGCCCATCCCTTCAAACCTATACCAAATTGGTTCTCCTTCAGCCAAGGATGGTTTTTTTTCTATCCATATGATGACATTGAATAGTTGAAATATGACAAAGTGCTGAAGGGCTGGTAAACTTTTCATCTCCGTTTTTACTATGAGTTCTGATGTTTGTCGGCCCATATCAAGCTTTTAAAAGGCCGATAAAACATAATCAAAGTTTCGAGGCCACTCATAGATGCTGTGCATGAGGGATGGAAATATAGGAGAAAAGCAAATATTATATAAATATAAAGTGGCATATAATAAGAAGACATTTTTATTGTTTTTAAATGCATTCCTGAACGTTTTACTGATGATTGTCCTTGTCATTTTAAGGAATTGTATATACTTTAAAGAGGCTGTGGTTGTGTTAAAGTTGTGATGAACGATGAAGTATTACGTTTTTAAACCTCACTTGAATTGCCATACTATGATTAAGTTTAATTCTTTGATCAATTAATCTGTTACTAGTATGTCCGTCATGTTTCTTGATAAACCACATCGCGATTCCCTACATACAATGTACAAGATTCCTGTGAATTACTCTCCCAGTTAATTTTGGTTCTTATGTTTTTTTTTTAAAATTTATACTCAATTTACTGTTTTTATTCTCTTCATGTAATAACTGATAACCACGAGACAAGATCTACTGTATCATTTATGTCCTGAGCACAATCAATAGAGCACTCATCACCTTAATCCAATTTTTTTGAAACAGCAACCTTAGCGGTCACCGGAAGTAGACTTGATTGGTCGACAGATATAGTTGGTATTGGTTATAGAGCTGTCGACCAATCAAGTTTCCTTTCGTTCCACAGTCGATGCATCGTAGATCTTCAAGTTTTATACCTTTATATTTTTCTATTAATACTAACCAGAAGCAGACGCCTGTGCTTCAACCAACGAGAAAAACAAGTAGCGTGTTATGCGTGTGGTCAGGGCCAATTCTCAGCCAATGGTCCATTATAGTATCACATATATGTAAGGACTGTAGGCAGTTTATATTGGTGCCAAGTCCTTATACATGTGCATAGATACATAAATTTATTCTGACAGCAAACATGAAATATGTACAGGATTTACATCCTCTGATTGTCAGCTCGTAATAAGGTTATTGAAATAGTAAATAATTGTTTAGTTCACAGCTTGATTTTCTCTTTGAAACAGTACTTTTGTGGCTCATTTTTCCAATGATCATCAAGTTTATATTCGAATTGTTTAATTAATATGGCATTTACAACATCAAATGGCAGACTATTCCATATATCCACAATTCTTTGCGTGAAAGGATATTTTCTGGCATCTAATCTTGAGAATCCTTTATGTATTTTAAAGTTATGTCCGCGAGTGATTGGCCCTACATTTACGGAAAACAATTTTGCGACTTCCCCGTCATATTTTCCGGAGATGATTTTATAGACCTCAATCATGTCTCCACGAGACCGCCTATATGCTAACGTTGGTAGTGACAGTTTTTGCAGACATTCAGAATATGACAGATTAGACAGACCAGGAACTTGTTTTGTTGCTCGACGTTGAACATTCTCTATTGTTTCTATATGTTTCGCCAGATGAGGACACCAGACGTGGACGGCATACTCGATGTGAGGTCTTACTAAAGCCGTGTATAACATTTTAAAGCTGTAGGGGTTCATGTACTCCATTGTCCTCAATAATACTCCAATGATAGAATTTGCTTTGTTAACCTTTTCGCAGATATGTTTATCGAATGTAAGTTTATTATCTATGGTAACACCGATGTCCTTTTCTGAGTCAACAAATGTTAAGTGTTTAGCACTTTCTTTCAGTTTGTAGATATAGGGATCCATATTTGTATCCGACACGCATCATTTTGCATTTTTCTGGATGGAATCGTAGTTTCCAGGTTATTGACCATTTGTTTAACGAAAATATATCTTGCTGAAGAATTTTACAATCCTGTTCATTATTAATTGCTCCAAATGCTTTCGTGTCGTCAGCAAAAAGATAAGTTCCGGTTCCATTGCTCGTTACGTCTGGCATATCATTTAAATATAATACAATAAGAAGTGGTCGCAACACAGATCCTTGTGGTATATCGCTTATTACTGGATTCCATTGTGATGTTTCACCGTTCACTACGACTCGTAGTTTCCTTCCAAGCAAAAAGGCTGTAATCCAAGAGGAAAATTGGCCAGCAATACCATATTTTGAGAGTTTATGTACGAGTTGCTGATGAAGGACTTTATCAAAGGCTTTTATAAAATCAGTGTATAATAATATCCACACATCGTCCATTATCCCAAATATCTGTCCATCTCTCCAGCTGTAGAACGGTAGATCTACCATTTATGAAGCCGAATTGTGCTTTACTAAATAACCTATTTTTCTTCATGTGGATCATGATTTCTTCTCTGATTAATGACTCAAGTATCTTGCAAACAACACTAGTCAAGCTTACTGGTCGGTAGTTGGAAGCTCCTTTACGATCTCCTTTCTTAAATATTGCCGTTATATTTGCACATTTCCAATCCTCGGGTAGTTTCCCTGCCTCTATGGATGTTTTAAATATTAACGATAACGGATGATTTCTGACATTACAAGCCTCTTTGAGAACCAAAGGATGAATCATGTCCGATCCTGGAGATTTCGAAATATTCAATTCCATCAGTTTCTTCGTTACCGCTTCTGGGGAAATATTGGGTATAGTAATTGGTTCTACGTCTATCATTTCAATCTCCGGCAATTCTCGATCGTCTGTCTGCGTAAGTACACCGGCTTTTTCATAATATGTTGCCGTAATATCCTTCGTATTAGTGCTTGTATATAAATTTGATCGATTCTTCTAATATCGCCTTAAATATTGTCCATTGCCTTTCTACCCTCGCACTTCGAAAAACGTTCTTGCCAATTTATATTTAGTTTTCGTGACAGTTACTGAAAATTTCATTTATCGTAGAAATAACGCTTTTTTCTTACATTTTCTATCTCTGCGCTAAATCACTTATCACTTTTGCCCAGAGGAGGGTTGAATTGAACAGCTTCGATACAATCTTCTTTATCTGTAAGAACTAAATCTATAACGCTTGGATTATCCGTACCCATTCCACAGGTTGGTTGCCTCATGAATGGTCTCCCTTGTGTGCGAGATGTTTTGGGAGGCTGTGGTATGTTCATGTTTGTCTCCTTGTGATAGAGGTAAACTTTTTGCGAATTTTAGCGCTACCTCAATGAATCATACTGCCGAAGACACACAGCAGGACAATTTTGTATTACTTCAAGTGATAATTTAACAAAACAAGAGATCCCAGAGGGATCTTGGCGCCCACCATTGAATGATCTTTATAGGTTCCATGTCAGATTGATCTTTTCTCTACTTTTCCCTTCCTCTAAGTCTTACTAATCTGTGTAAATTCAGAAACAGCCCTCTAGTACTTTTCAAACAAGGGGAACCTATATATAAAATTTAAGATTTAGCGATAATGGCTGTCTGTTTTTTTCGGATTGGTCCCAAAATGCAACACCAGGGACCAAGGGGAACCTACATTTGAAATTTGAGAAAGATCCCTTCAGTACTTTCTCAGAAATAGCGATAACAAACTTCAATTGTCAAAATACAAGATGGCTGCCTGTCGGGCAGGTTGTTTTCTGACTGGTCTCAAAATCCAATATGCATAACTAGGCACAGAGGGCAACCTACAAATGAAATTTCACAAAGATCCCTTCAGCAATTTCTGATAAATAGCGATAACAAACTTCAATTGTCAAAATCAAAGATGGCTGCCTGTCGGCCATGTTGTTTTCCTATTGGTCCCAAGAATTAGATGCAATATGCAGAACTACAGACCAAGGAGAACTTGCAACAAGAGATCCCAGAGGGATCTTGGCGCCCACCATTGAATGATCTTTATAGGTTCCATGTCAGATTGATCTTTTCTCTACTTTTCCCTTCCTCTAAGTCTTACTAATCTGTGTAAATTCAGAAACAGCCCTCTAGTACTTTTCAAACAAGGGGAACCTATATATAAAATTTAAGATTTAGCGATAACGGCTGTCTGTTGTTTTCGGATTGGTCCCAAAATGCAACACCAGGGACCAAGGGGAACCTACATATGAAATTTGAGAAAGATCCCTTCAGTACCTTCTGTAAAATAGCGATAACAAACTTCAATTGTCAAAATCTAAGATGGCTGCCTGTCGGCCATGTTGTTTTCTGATAGGTCTCAAAATGTAATATGCATAACTAGGCACCAAGGGGAACCTATATATGAAATTTTAGAAAGATCCCTTAAGTACTTTCTCAGAAATAGCGAAAACAAACTTCAATTGTCAAAATCCAAGATGGCTGTCTGTCGGCCATGTTGTTTTCTGATAGGTCTCAAAATGCAATATGCATAACTAGGCACCAAGGGAAACCTACATATGAAATTTGAGAAAGATCCCTTCAGTACTTTCTCAGAAATAGCGATAACAAACTTCAATTGTCAAAATCTAAGATGGCTACCTGTCGGCCATGTTGTTTTCCGATTGGTCTCAAAATGCAATATGCATAACTAGGCACCAAGGGGAATCTACATATGAAATTTGAGAAAGATCCCTTCAGTACTTTCTCAGAAATAGCGATAACAAACTTCAATTATCAAAATCCAAGATGGCTGCCTGTCGGCCATGTTGTTTTCCGATTGGTCTCAAAATGCAATATGCATAACTAGGCATCAAGGGGAACTTACATATGAAATTTGAGAAAGATCCATTCAGTACTTTCTCAGGAATAGTGATAACAAACTTCAATTGTCAAAATCCAAGATGGCTGCCTGTCGGCCATGTTGTTTTCCGATTGGTCTCAAAATGCAATATGCATAACTAAGCACCAAGGGGAACCCACATATGAAATTTGAGAAAGATCCCTTCACTACTTTCTCCGAAATAGCGATAACAAACTTCAATTGTCAAAATCCAAGATGGCCGCCTGTTGGCCATGTTGTTTTCCGATAGGTCTCAAAATGCAATATGCATAACTACGCACCAAGGGGAACCTACATATGAAATTTGAGAAAGATCCCTCCAGTACTTTCTCAGAAATAGCGATAACAAACTTCAATTATCAAAATCCAAGATGGCTGCCTGTCGGCCATGTTGTTTTCCGATTGGTCTCAAAATGCAATATGCATAACTAGGCACCAAGGGGAGCCTACATATGAAATTTGAGAAAGATCCCTTTAGTACTTTCTCAGAAATAGCGATAACAAACTTCAATTGTCAAAATCCAAGATGGCTGCCTGTCGGCCATGTTGTTTTTCGATTTGTCTCAAAATGCAATATGCATAACTAGGCACCAAGAGGAACTTACATATGAAATTTGAGAAAGATCCCTTTAGTACTTTCTCAGAAATAGCGATAACAAACTTCAATTATCAAAATCCAAGATGGCTGCCTGTCGGCCATGTTGTTTTCTGATTGGTCTTAAAATGCAATATGCATAACTAGGCACCAACATATGAAATTTGAGAAAGATCCCTTCAGTACTTTCTCAGAAATAGCGATAACAAACTTCAATTGTCAAAATCCAAGATGGCTGCCTGTCAGCCATGTTGTTTTTCGATTTGTCTCAAAATGCAATATGCATAACTAGACACCAAGGGGAACTTACATATGAAATTTGAGAAAGATCCCTTCAGTACTTTCTCAGGAATAGTGATAACAAACTTTAATTATCAAAATCCAAGATGGCTGCCTGTCGGCCATGTTGTTTTTCGATTTGTCTCAAAATGCAATATGCATAACTAGGCACCAAGGGAAACCTACATATGAAATTTGAGAAAGATCCCTTCAGTACTTTCTCAGGAATAGTGATAACAAACTTTAATTATCAAAATCCAAGATGGCTGCCTGTCGGCCATGTTGTTTTCTGATTGGTCTCAAAATGCAATATGCATAACTAGGCACCAAAGGGAGCCTACATATGAAATTTGAGAAAGATCCCTTGAGTACTTTCTCAGAAATAGCGATAACAAACTTCAATTGTCAAAATCCAAGATGGCTGCCTGTCGGCCATGTTGTTTTCCGATTGGTCTCAAAATGCAATATGCATAACTAGGCACCAAGGGGAACCCACATATGAAATTTGAGAAAGATCCCTTCAGTACTTTCTGAGGATTAGCGATAACAAGAATTGTTTACGGACGGACGGACGGAGGGACGGACCACGGACCACGGACCACGGACGCAGGGCGATTTGAATAGCCCACCATCTGATGATGGTGGGCTAAAAATGTTTGAGAAAGATCCCTTCAGTACTTTCTCAGAAATAGCGATAACAAACTTCAATTGTCAAAATCCAAGATGGCTGCCTGTTGGCCATGTTGTTTTCCGATAGGTCTCAAAATGCAATATGCATAACTAGGCACAAAGGGGAACCTACATATGAAATTTGAGAAAGATCCCTTCAGTACTTTCTCAGAAATAGCGATAACAAACTTCAATTGTCAAAATCCAAGATGGCTGCCTGTCGGCCATGTTGTTTTCCGATTGGTCTCAAAATGCAATATGCATAACTAGGCACCAAGGGAAACCTACATATGAAATTTGAGAAAGATCCCTTCAGTACTTTCTCAGAAATAGCGATAACAAACTTCAATTGTCAAAATCCAAGATGGCTGCCTGTCGGCCATGTTGTTTTCCGATTGGTCTCAAAATGCAATATGCATAACTAGGCACCAAGGGAAATCTACATATGAAATTTGAGAAAGATCCCTTCAGTACTTTCTCAGAAATAGCGATAACAAACTTCAATTGTCAAAATCCAAGATGGCTGCCTGTCGGCCATGTTGTTTTCCGATTGGTCTCAAAATGCAACATGCACAACTAGGCACCAAGGGAAACCTACATATGAAATTTGAGAAAGATCCCTTCAGTACTTTCTCAGAAATAGCGATAACAAACTTCAATTATCAAAATCCAAGATGGCTGCCTGTCGGCCATGTTGTTTTCCGATTGGTCTCAAAATGCAATATGCATAACTAGGCACCAAGGGGAGCCTACATGTGAAATTTGAGAAAGATCCCTTCAGTACTTTCTCAGAAATAGCGATAACAAACTTCAATTGTCAAAATCCAAGATGGCTGCCTGTCGGCCATGTTGTTTTCCGATTGGTCTCAAAATGCAATATGCATAACTAGGCACCAAGGGGAGCCTACATATGAAATTTGAGAAAGATACCTTCAGTACTTTCTCAGAAATAGCGATAACAAACTTCAATTGTCAACATCCAAGATGGCTGCCTGTCGGCCATGTTGTTTTCCGATTGGTCTCAAAATGCAATATGCATAACTAGGCACCAAGGGAAACCCACATATGAAATTTGAGAAAGATCCCTTCAGTACTTTCTGAGGATTAGCGATAACAAGAATTGTTTACGGACGGACGGAGGGACGGACGGACGGAGGGACGGAGGGACGGACGGACGACGGACCACGGACACAGGGCGATTTGAATAGCCCACCATCTGATGATGGTGGGCTAAAAACACAAAAAATAAGATTTCCCTCTATTAACTTTATAGATGCAGAATGAAGAGCTATCAGTTTTTTTTAAATAAAAAATCCTGACCTACTTTCAAGGTCACGGAGGTCAAATGTGTTGAAATATTTGATCAACTTTTCAATAACCAAGAGTCCCAGGGTTATGGCATCTGGACATGTACAATAGTATGTTGGGATGATGGACTTTACAAACTTTTTTCAAATGAATGACCTTTACTTACTTTCAAGGTCACAGAGCTTGTGCCATTTGAGCCAAAAAGGAAGTCCGGAGCACTGACATTGTTTTTCCATCAAAAATAAGTGACCTAGCAATGTTTGCTCTTAATGAGTGGCACCCTGAAGAAGTTCTAGGTATTCTTATGCTTGAACTTTGTATGAAGTTTGATCAAAATATGTATAACAGGAAGCCCGATAAGTGTGTACCACTCACTTGCTTCTAATGCAAGATATAAGATGCTCAAGGTCATTCATGGAGATGGTAACCATATAACCGCCTGAAATATAGAAGTAGGCTAGCTAGGCCTATTCATTTCAATTAAGTTTGAAGTCATTAATTTGTATTTCTAGCATATGCATTAATTTGTATTTCTAGCATATGCATAAGTCTTCCTTTAAAGATTTTAGTATATTTGACCCCCGTGATATTGAATGTAAGTCAAAGTCATTACATTCAACAAACTTTGTAGCCCTTCACTCCAGTATATGTTACAGGCCCAATTGAAATCTCTGTGCCTCTTGGTTATTGAGAAGCCATGTAAATATTTTAGCACATTTGACCCTTGTGACCTTAAATGTAGGTCAAAGTCATTCATTGAAACAAACATGTTTTACCCCAGCATTCTACAAGTCCAATTTAAGTCCCTGTACAAAGATTTTAGCGCAATTGTCACACATGTCCTTGACTGTAGGTCAAGGTTATTCATTGGAACATTATTGGTAGCCCTTCAACCCTGCATGGCCGAATATATCAGGTCTCTGAGTTTCTTGGTTATTACAGTGTAACAAGAAAATGTTTAAAGGAAAAGATGACGAAGGACGGATGATGGACACTGCACCATGACATAAGCTCACTTACCCTTTGGCAGAGACGTATATATATCTGATATACAAGTCTCTGCCTTTGGCAAGGATGAAGTCACTACAGAACTGCCACAGATATTCTAAGGTACATATTCAAACAGGACGCCACATACACCTCCTCTCAAATTCATTGTGAGTAGATACGAAGTTCCTTGTTGTAAAACACAAAGTTCAAATCAAATGTTTACTACAGATAACTGTGATAGAGAAAATATATATATTTGGTATACACAGATGTAACAAGACGGGTTTCTGGACACAAAAAAAATGGATTAAAACATAATGGGAACGATTACAATTAACTGCATACAATCTTAAAACAGACTATTTTCAAGCACTTCATAAGAGTTTTTGTAGGTTTATGAAACAGGATAGAATCCAAACTGTTATAATTATAGAAAACCATTTTATATATAAGCATGCAGTATTACATACACTTTTAAACCAGCAAAAGGTACATTTACAAGGTGTTATAATGGAAACTTGAATTGGTTGATCAAATATATCTATTGCATATTGGTAATGAATATAGAATGTATTTTAAATAATTTATTCACATTTTTATAAGATAAAGTGACGTCCTTCTCTCCTTGACAATTCCTCAATCGTCATTGATCAGTTCAAGATTTCTGGGAGTAAACCGATTTTTATTAAATTCAGGATAATAAATGATAATAATCATATAATTGTCTCTCTTCTATTTCTAAGAAATTATCACATTTATGGAAATAACAATTTCAGGGAGTATCAAAGCATTCACCTCCCATCTTCACCTGATGTTATGTGGCCGGTGCTGTAACTGTCTGAGCTATCACTGCCCCTGAACATAGAGCACAGATATGGCTGTTTTCATCCACAGGTGCCCGACTCATTTTATAAAATAATAACATATAAGAGTACATATAATTCTCATTTATATGTACTCTTATATATAATTATATGTTATTATTTTATAAAACGAGTCAGCTACTGCTGGCACCTGTGTTTCATCTCAACAATGGTGTTTAAGGCATGTATACCAAAATGAATAGGAAATAGTATTTAGAAAAAAATCAGTTGGAAACTCCTCCATTATTAAAACATACATATTAAGAAACATCAACCAAATGTTTAAACTACACACAGCTTAATAATTGTTCACAATCTGTTCATCATGTTTCTCCAGTCAATATCGTAAATGCATTTTGATCTCGAAACACCTCTGGTGAAGGGCTGAAGTAAAACTTCCGTTTCCCAACACAGATGACATATAATCCATTTTTAATATTGGGATCACCAACTGTAACTTCCTCTGCAGTGAATGATGTCTCTGTACTTTTCCTAAAGAGTGGTTTTGTCGTTACTGTGAAAACATCTGTTTCAGCATTATGATACATGTATGTTACACGATGCTTATATTCCATGTTTTTCACTGATGGTAAAGCAAGCAGTGCAAAAATGTATGTTACTAATAATGGAAATTTCACCACATCTGGTAAAGTTTTGTTCAATAATACAAAACATAATCCTAAACTTCCAAAAAATGTTGCAGTTATTGATACAAATTCCAACAATCCCACTCTTTTGATGAGATCAGAATCAACAAGTACTAAGTGTCCCTTTTTTGGATGCTTTGAAGCTACTCCAACAATAACTGGAAAATGATTTACATGATGTTTTAAGTACTCTGGTCTTCTCTCTGGAAGCAGGCTGTTCTTAGTTGTGTGGATTTGTTTGGACTGAATCACTGAAGCACACCTGGCGTGTGAAGAGGGGACCATATTTTGGACTGTACATCTAGTTGAAAGTACATGTAGTTGTAACAAGTGACATCGACACTTGGTAATTGGCTTTCTTAGCAAACATGGCACCTGAAAATTAATAAAAAAAACTCATACAATTACTTCTTCATCCAATTACCAAATTATATCAATATATCATGTTCAATGATTTGAAATTTGTTAATTCACACATTGCTATTGTCAAAGATTAAAATGTATTTCAATGCCTCCGCTAGGGATGGAACCCAATACCTCTAGGCGAGCATAATATTGCGGCTTGTATTTACAAGGGTTACACTGTATGGTTGCCTAAACTAGGTAATAACTTTGAAGACATGTGCCACACCATTTTGGCCAAAATTATGCTTTCTGCATTTTCAACTTTATTTCGAATTCAGTAATTTTAAGATAAATCACTAGTGTTATACCTCTCTCTATTGTTATATCTCCTACATTGTGAAATATCATAACCAGTAATATCAATATCTACAACATACTCTATACAGATCCATGTATGATACTGTTTCTGTGTCATATGATCTATGAACAAAATCTAAAATATGGCAAAAAAAAAATATAATATGTACATCATTATGTATATATTTACAAATGTATATAGAACACTTAAACTAATCCTTGTAGTTCCAAATTAAATATATCACAAAATATGGTTCTGGCAGTATTATTGTGTTCGTTCCTTCATGCCCAGCAAAACATACATGTAGATATATATAGTTTCTGGCTGTCAGGATGAAAATTCATCAAATGTAATTGTTTTCACATTATTCTGGAATGTGAGAAAAGCCATGACACTAACAACAGCTGTTATGGCAGTATTTGTTGGACGTGAATGTTTGACAAAATGCTTGATTTTTTAATTGGTATACATGTAACTAAAATGACAGTTACTGACTGTTAGTGTGGGAATTCATTACAACAGTATTCTTTACTGAACCAGACAGAGGAAAACTGCATGCTTTGAGGTTTAGAAAATCATGTTTATTTTCATCCCAGACGTTAATTGGGTCATTGCCCAAAGGAGAACAAATGCATTATTCTTAATCATAATCATTATATGATTAATTAGCTTGACCTGGTACATTTCAACAGGTGTATTAGATAATTTACATGTTGTTCATAATTTATGTTTTAGTGCATGTTGATGCACAATATGTTTTATCTCTGCAATAACAGCTCTTCGTGTAGGGGCTACATGTATCTGTAACGCAGTTGCGTTCCGCTCTTTTATTTTTGGACTCATTCCGGAAAATTGTAACATCCGGTTACGTTAGATACCCGTGCTGCTGTGGGGTCAATCAATTTTCGTCCGGGTGTCAGCAGGGTAAGTGGTGTTTACTTTTAATCTGTGAAATTAATTAGATAACCATCACCCATCCTTTCCTAAATTTCATATTAATTTGTCTGCTGGATATTATTTGCCACTATCGTACATGTATTTTTATTTTCACGTGTAGTATTTTGATGTATTTTCGATGTATAGAACTTTGTTTAATTTGAGTCTCATGCGCCGGTGTCATGTCGGAAGTCAGGTTGTTGCTTGAAGGAATTGTTCCATTTGGAGAGCACTCGCAGAGTGGCTAGAGAATATTTCCGCCTCTCGGGCTGTTTCTATACCGGTAAGGCGAGGTATGGTTGTTGGAAACCTCGTTAGTAGATACGGGAGAAAAGACGGGTGGTTAGCAAATGTTGTATTCTGACCGGACATGCCACGTGCTTGAGACTCGGGGTAAACTACATTTATTTCATTTATATGGTTAGTTGTGATTAAACGATAGTTGGCATATGTTTTAGCTAGACGTATATAATTGTGAATTCCTCACTGTGCCTCACGGGTATTATTTTGGTACTTAGTTATTTTTACACATGTTAATAAATTGTTGAACTTTATATGACTTATAAATTATCATTGCTTGTATTTAATGTATGGTGATGAAAATAGAACTATTTTTAACATGAGCAAAGGGTCATGTCTAGTCTTTTATTAAAAAAATAACCAGAAATGCCTATATATAAAGACTTTATATATAGATATTTCTGGCTATTTTTTTAAATATAAGACTTGACATGGCCCTGTGCCCAGAGAATGAGAATATAGCAAGGGTTGTCTCCCTTCCTCTGATTTTGACTTCTTACAGTGCGAGTTTTCTAGCTAGTTGACCTCAGGTAATATGAATTATCAATAGCATGCTATTGTGCAGAAACAAATACAAATATAGTTGACTGTTCAGTTAAGTAATCCATGTATTATTTCCAAAGTCAGATTTCACTGATGCAATGTAATAATTTTCTAAAGTACCCAACGTTATACGTTACTACAGCCGGTGTCCAGACGATCCTAGACATTAGCTGATTAGGCCTATATGGTATTCCCTTTATGTCGCCTTGTCAGGGGGAATGCCACAATTAACACAAAGCTATACTGGTGTCACTTCAGTTATTTATGGATATTTATATAATGCATCCAGTGCCATACATTTGTCAACCTACCTGTCCTTTAAATTTGCCCATCAACTTTGGAAGGGAAGAAACGAGAGCCGCCATGTTGGGAGTTACTAAAATGCGGAACGGAGAACGGAACGGACACTGAGTGCGGCAGACATTGGCCAACAGTAGTTTTACCATAATATAATAATGGGAACGTATAATTATAAGTTTTGAACCATTTGAAGTGCTAATTAGTAAAGGGGAAACGAATATGTAATGAAGGAGTCAGTAATAAGGTATGGATAGGAAATAAAATGTTATAATATAGGTAATGGGAACGTTTAATTATAAGTTTTGAACCATTTGAAGTGCTAATTAGTAAAGGGGTAACGAATATGTAATGAAGGAGTCGAATAAGTAATTGAATAAGGAATAAGTAAACTTCCCGGATGTTAATACAGCTACTTGCTTTAATTGTTTCTTGCTAAATGTAACGTTATGTATGTACTCGAATTTATTATTTATTTAACAGATTTTACATCTTCATAAGAAGTTAAACTGCTGCATAGGGTCACAAAAACTCAATGGATGCAATATGTGTTTCCTTAGTCATTAAGTGCAGCCCCTAATGAGAATAAAAAGCAAAATAGCGCCCCATAAACCCTTTTTATTTATCTATAGTGGATTTTACGTTCTAGGAAACGGACATAGCTTTTAAGAAGAACCAAGATATGTTGAATATCGATTTGGATTTTTGGATGTCGATACAACATGGAATTCTCCAATCTCTGTCCACTGTGTGCGATATTGTAATTATTTTCTCTTCTGCGTGACTGCTGGTAGATAAGGAAATACCTGCTTCTGCCTGCCACCGGAAAAGTCCCTTGACTGCTTGCAGATGAGAACCACTGTGACCACGCGGGCACGTGATTGGCTTGGTTGTAGCGGTGTCGATTAATTGTCTTGATTACCAGAGGCTACATGTACTTGTGGCTTTGTCCTGAATATTTTGGAAATGAAGAAGTGTATTAATGTGGTCATTTAAGCATTGAACGGCTTTCAGTTGGCATTCATATTGACTATGAATGCCAACTGAAAGCCGTTCAATTCTTATATTTACCATCTGCGATTTTTTTATTTGTCATGCGATTTTTGTTTTGAAATTTTCAAATTAAAATTTCCCGCGCTTTCCAGTAGCTGAGATCACTTCCTGTTGGCAGTTCATAGGCTGGTGAACTCGCAACTGAATTGGTAGGGTTATATAGTGGCAGTGCCATACAATGGTAAATATAACTCGATGAAGTCACCAACTACTATAAGGAGACCCGCCTCAAAATGACACCATGGCTGTTCACTGGGCGATAAACCATGGCCAACTGCAAACAAACAAACCAACACAGTGTCATAGGAAACGACTTTCCCTATCTGGGATCGGGGTAGTTTTCCCGAAGTCTCCTGTTTAGGGGACAATGGACAGTCCAAGCAAATAAGGAATGCTGTAGTCTGTATGGACACATCAAGTGTCGTACCATACATTTACATTGTACGTCCCGAAAACCGTTAATATACCAGTAGCCCGGAAGGTTTCCTACTATCTATTCATAGAATATGTTTTTGTGTGCGGCTGCCGTTGATGGTATCCGCGTATAACAAAGGCATTTCGAGGACAGAGTCAGAACCCTTTTGACTTTTGTTTCTTAAAGGAATTTTAAAGATATAATTGATATTAAATCATGACCACGTCATCAACACACAGCGGTTCTTGAGATGTCTACTACCACATACAAAAATCCGGAAACTTTAAAGCTTACTTACTTTTAAGTTACATAGTACGGGACTATTTAATACAAATAAGACTCACTTTGTATTTCTTGTAACTGCTATGTCACTTTTTAACTCTTTGAATAGTGACACGGCTCAAAACATACACACGTGCTTTACCGGACTTGGCGTTCCTTTGAAATCCAATATGTAAATTATGAAACTTATTGAATAATTGGCTTTTATACATCCCTGTGTAGGTTTTGATATATCTTTCTACCCATTTTATTGTCACCAGTTGCCTCCTAGTTAACTGACAAGCCATAGAAGGACAAAACAGCTGTATGATGTCCCTAGCATCGATCACCGACGAGCCATAGAAGGAAGAAACAGCTGTATGATGTCCAGAGCATCGATCACTGACGAGCCCTAGAAGGACGAAGCAGCTGTATGATGTCCCAAGCATCGGTCACTGACGAAGCCTAGAAGGACGAAACACGTTGACTAATACAATGTTAAACTTTGACCTTTGTGGCGTAATAGAATTACTGAATTTATGTCGATATGTCAACTCGTTAATCATTTGCTCTTCACCGACATCTATATAGTAACAATGATATGACAACCAATTCGCCTAGCAGTAGCCTCTACCAGTAGCCTCTACCAGTGTGCCTTTACCAGTAGCTCTTTTGATGACAGAATTACAAAACCTTTTGATAGATTTGTCATTTTGTCTGTAACTGGCACCATGGTAACATCACCATGGTAACATATTAATATCAACCGTGAACATGTTTTGTCGTGATGGAATGAAAACTATATGTGGATGAGTCAATTCGTCCACCACTGTCTAATCCGTAACAGAATAAGAAAGTCACTTGTTCAATGTTGTCTCTAGGATGACAAAATAAACAATCCTTCATGACTACGTCAATCCATCTAAGAAGACGGCGGACTCGCCCTTGCCATAGCTGTTTGTATTGTAAAGTCTTGAAATCGCTGGTTGTTATTAAACTGATATGATTTCGGATTTATGATCTTCGGGCATGCTGCGTCAAAACCCTTGGACATGGTGAATCTAATTTAGAATATATGCATTTATTTACATTCTTAAACGTATTCAATATATCAAATTTAAATACGAAGGAGCCAATCGTAACTGAATCTTTAATAATTGTCTAGTTGGTTCGTCACATGGGACCGTACCTTAGAAAGACACTAATACTACAAAAACGTAACGTTTTAAATACATGCTGAAACTCGTTCCATTTTTATTTTAGAATATATGTACATGTTGAAACAACTTCTCTTTTTGAATACAACTTCTATTTTAGAATACGTGTTGAAACAATTCCTATTTTAGAATAAATGTTGAAACAAGTTCTATCTTAGAATACATGTTGAAATTACCTCTATTTTAGAATACATGTCGAAACAACTTCCATTTTAGAATGCATGTTGAAACAACTTTATTTTCCCATGAAAATGATTATCGCCCCAGAAAATATAACATTCATTTTTAAATGATTAGACGAGATAGGTACTAATTCATGAAAGGGAATACTCTGAAGCAGTTAAGAAAGGGCGTAAACAGGAGTCATGATATCGATGTGTGTGTGATTTTTGAGCGTAACGGTATGCAGACATAAATAAAACTGGGATGCGCTCTTCATAAACCACTTCATTAAAATACAAGGCGTTTTTGCATGGTTATTGCTCCATAACATTTAATTGATAAAACGAAATCACATATAAAACGAATCTTATATAATACTCATGTACATTCTTTATTCTATCCACGAGGAATATATGTCACTCGCGTATTCGACATTACATGTTGTAACATATATTGTACATGTAGTTACAATTAAATAACATCTGGCGGATTGAATTTTGCACGATCTTCACCCTTTCATCAGAGCAGCTGAAATAAGAATGAAAGTAATTAAATATATATTCTGGTCACAATATGTTACACTTTGTAGTTGAAGCCATGTTGTTAACGAAAGGAAGATGATAAGAGCATTTTTTAAAACAAAGAAACATTTTACAATGTATCTTCTTTTTAATTGTAAATATGAAATATCGAACGCATTATATAGATGAGTGAATATTGTAATACTTGACAAACCGTTATCGGATGCATGTAAGAAAAGAGAAGAGGTGTAGTTATCATGTAGTATTTATTTCCTTACCAGGAAGAAACCATTTTAAATAACATACAATGCTGTCGTATATGTTAAGCCCAATGAGGTACGCAATAAATATGCATATAACTTATAATTTACTTATATGATTTATCTACAAAATTATATACCTGTTAGGAAGATGAAATTATTGTAATCCCTCTTGGGGCTATACATAAGTACAATGTAGGTAGAATTGCACTTTTTTGTTTCCGGTATTAACATATAACAACCTGATCTTTTGTAGAGGGTCATAAGAATCACAAACCTAAATGTTGTATTATTTGGCAGTGGTTGGCGTTAGAAAACATAGAGAACAATACCGTATATTCATGTACAAAGGAGAATTATTCATGAGAGTAGTATGTCCGAGAATTGATTAAACTAAACTAAATGTTCCTAAACAATCAACCGACAACAATTGCGCTTTGTAAAATGGCGATATACTTACATAAGATACAGTCTTCTTGATACGCCTTATCCAGATAAAATTCCTCCACTTGCACGAGGTGATCGTCTTTGCAGAAAATAAGAAATACATAAACTATTACATAAGACAGTCATAATTATGAATTAGGAACAAACAAGTAATGCACATTCTTAGTGTAATAGGAAGGAGTTATGGAAAATACCCAGCTCGTGCTCGGGCTCGAACAAGCGACCTCATTCTCTCAAGGCAAACATCCTACCATAAGGCTAAAGGGGAATATTCTCGCTGGCTAAGCTAGTTTTTTTACTCTCTACTTTTGCACTTGTTGCTACTCCCTGTCTTCGCCCCCCGAAGAGAACCACACCCAAGGCTCTATATCTCCAAGAAAGCCTCTCAATCTCGTATGTCTTTCACGTGGAGTGGCCAATGCATTGGCACCAAATGTGTAAAGAAAAATACCCTCGAAATATCGACATTTCTCTCTCTCTTTCTAAAAAGAAGAAAAAAAACCTGTACTTACGATTTAAATCGAACTGCTCAAAGAAAGATTCCCTCCAAGTTTTCGAAACTTCCTCCGTGTTGTCTTTATCTAAAAAGAATTTTTCAACTTCCTCTTCAGTAACCAGGCCATCTTTATCAGCATCATATGCGCTCAGGCTGCACGGAATGACTATCGTGCCCTGATAGAACAGACATATATACATAAAACTAGTGATGAATTCCGGTGTGACCTGATTGCGGTTTGTGTAATGTACATGCTTTATGTAGCATGAAATAGTATACAACTTCCCATTTCTTAAAGAAAAAGACAATTGAACTGTTTGTAGAGTATCGTTGTTTTTCAAAATATATTAGCCGAAACAAGATCCCACAGTGTTTTAAGGAGCAGCTAAATATCAAATCCAGTAAAAACAGTGATATTTTACAAGTATATTGATTCCTACTATGAATCAATTTAACAGAAGCAACTTGATCAACTTTTAGTATATGTATCATGGCAAATCGTGGGCCTTGCTGTAGACATGTAATTTGTTTAGTTTCTAAATTTCAACAAAATATGCACAAAATGTAAGTTTCAAGCGGCCAAATTAGCTCATTTGTATCGCATATGAATTTCACAAAGTGACCATCCCGTTTTGCTCACAAGTATATATAGCACACATTAAGAGCACTGGTTTGTCCAGATTTGACTTTAAATATAAATTAACACTGATTATATTTGACCTTGAATTGCAATTTGCGGTTATGAATAATGTCACACAAATATGACACATAAGGATGTATTTCATACATGTACATCAAAATCAAGAACCCTAGACATGGCAAGAAGACCATTATTAGGAAAAAATGTTCAACCACTGATTTTGGGGTATATTATATACAAAAGAAGCATAATTATGAAAAAGGCCAGAAACTCACCAGTTTAACAACGTTCTTCCTACTATGATTAAATGTCTTAAACGTATGATACAGGAGTATGTGTATTGATTGAAATGCCTCCATTTATGCCATATTTGTGTAATATTATTCACAGCCATCAAAACAAAATAAATGTTTACACGTAAATTTAGTCAAATCGGCCTAATAGTGGTGCTCCTATTGTTTGCTATAGACACTTATGAGCATAACGCCACGGCTACTTTTCAAGTTTGATTATTTGTGTGACTTATAATTATTTCATGCTACAGCTTACCACAAAGTAGCGCTATAAAATAAACTGTTAGCGTCTACATCAAACTATTGGTGATTTTAAGAAACCACATGTCCAAACAAACATTTTGGTGTATTTAACGGCTAGTTTTATGCAAATTTGGAAAAAAAAACTTGTGTTTTTGAAATTCCACATTATTCTTCTATATAGATGGCCCTTAATGTTGACATTCGATGTTCGACCAAAATGGAAAAAAAAAAAAAAAAATGATGTAGCACATTTAATTCCATGTGTTCGATAAGTGTATAAACGAATTAATTGACCAAAGAAATTTAAAATTGCATAAAACTATTATGAATACAATGAATTATTAACACATGTCAGAATACAATTGGATGGACAATGCACACTACATATATCTTTGACCACATGCATGTCGGTCACATCGTACTGTTGAATCTTACGGCGTTGATTTTCAAAAGTCCTCCAGTACATGTAGACAAACGTCCAATGAAGATAAGAAGAACAATCCTGGTAGACAGCATTTTCACCTGTAAATATTCTGATCATGAGTAAATATGTCAAGGTAAAGTGTTCAACAGACATTATTTATACTTAAGTAAACTTTGCCATTAAACATCAGCTGAAAATGCTACAATGAAGGCAGCTTTTACTTGTGTAAAAATGTATAAAATGGCACCTACGTTACAGAAATATATCTAATTAACACTAAAATATGACAACAACGTTATAGAAATATGTTTTCAATACATCATAGATACTGTTTGAAATAGTATTGGAATAAATAACAAAACATATAGCTTACCTTGATTCAGAATGGAGGACAAACGAGGTGTCCAGAAGGCAAAATGTGTAGTATAGTAACGATTACGCTGATGGTAGTGTTTTATACTGAACTCTTGATGAACAGAATATTTATTATTGCCTTCAGTTTACAAAGTCTTTTATAGAAGATGCTTTGATGTATAGCATGTACTAACATGTAAAGCGCAGTATGGCGATTTTCATTTGTTTAACATTGTCCAAGCTGTTTCTGTTATTAAATGTTGATGCTCAAGCCTAACATATTGGTAATTTTGTAGTTCTATGATGACCCGGACAGCTTTCTGACATACGGAGATCAAAGCGGATTATCGCCACTGGTGCAGCTGGACATATTGATGATAATCGATCTAGGATGTTTGTAAATCTACGGGAATTTATCGTATCAACACGAAACGCTCATCACGAAAACACACCTCATGCGAGGCGTTCTGTTGGAAACTGCATTTACATGTATGAACATGTGTCATAAGAATTGCATGCAAAAACTTGTTTTGTTGTTGTTTTTTTTGTTTAAACAGATTGTTTTACATGGAACACCTGTGTTTGGATGGGGTTTCGCCTGGACTTTTTTCTGGTGTTTATAATTTGTGTCAATTTCAAATTATAGTGATCATATGTTTTTATATGGGTCTAATGCTAAACTTGCGTTTGTTGCTATTTTGGTCTTGTTTTTTTTTTAAATTTATTTATTTGTTTGTTTATGATCTGAATGGGAAAGTGCAATAGACTCATAATTCAATAAATTCTATCTTAAGAATCCATTTTCCAAGAATGCATATTTAGTCAGGAGTGGGACCAACTCAAATGCCCCCAAGGATCGATCAAGTCCCACTTTCTTAAGAAATGATGGCACTCCCCATTGACATTTCAGACCAAATTTGATTGTATTTAAGATTCAGATTGCCTAAAGAGAAGGTTTTGTTATAATAACAGTTGATGTCGTGTTAAGTTATGTTACCGAAATTGATTTTGTTATACTAATGGTTGAGGTTTGTAACCTCTTATTTAATATAAAAGTGGTTCAATTGTCACCAGATTGTCGTATTTTGTTATTATTGTCATTATGTAAGCAAAATATATTGTTTATTTTTATTTGAAGTTCAATATATTAACAGTTTCTCCTTATATCATTTTAAATTTTGTATCTACTTTATTAACAGTTTGTCCTAGTTTTATTTTTTTAATATTGTATCCAATTTATCAACAGTTTGTCCTAGTTTTATTTTTAATTTTGTATCAACTATATTTACAGTTTTTCCTAGTTTTATTTTCAGTTCACTTTACTTACAACTTGTCATAGTTTTATTTTCAATTTTGTATCCATATTTTCTATAGCTTGTGCTAGGTTTTTTTTTTCATTTTGTATCCACTATAATAACAGTTTGTCCTTGTTTTATTTTTCATTTGGTTTCCACTATATTAACAGTTTTTTTTAAAAGTTTTATTCATAATTTGATTTCCATATTACTTTTTTCTGAAGATATTAATATATAAAGATGATATTTACATATATTGTTTTAGTGGATTTTGGGATCAAAGTCAACGGTTTTAAACTTATTCAGTTCCTTTGGAAACCAGAATGAATACTATAGGGCAAATTTAAGGTCGCTTTCCGAATCTCATAAAGAAATATTCCAATTCCATGTACAATATATAGAGGATATTGAAAGGTTTCCCGTTTAATATAACATATATTTCACGAGTATGAAAGAATATCGATAATTTCACGAGTGCGAACATTTTTTATTGCATTTTATACACTTAAAACAAAAACAAAAAACATCGAAAAATTAATCGTGTCAAAAAGTTCGGGATCAGTAATATAATTCATGACGTCAACTCTTTGTGACATTACTCCACGTCAACTTGACGGCGCCATTTTGAAAGGACCGATCAACGCAATTTAAGCGTTTTCTGCTGTTATCGGAGAATCTGTGCATGAATAGCTTACGTCAAGTGAGTATATTGTCAAAAACTAGTCTATTTCTGAAATACAGCAAAATAGCCAATTTATCTCTATTTGCTTTGATTGGAAAAATCAGCAAGATTAAATGAGGTGAATATAAAACAAAGTTCGCTCGGATTGGTCAAACACGAACAACTTATATTTTCACTGCAAAATCTTATATTTTCATTGCTCATCGCTGCAGTGAAAATATCAGTTTTATTAGTTTGATAAATTTTTATATTTCACTGACAAAAATGCAATAAAAAGATTCATTTGAAAATATCATATTCCCTTATGCGAAATGAAATCATGCGTGTTCGATTACTGTTGATATGCCTAGTGGTTCTGTGGTCACACCCAGTCCTTATCTTGCGAATGTGACTTAACGCGATTTTGACCTAGACTTGTATTGCGGGTGTCGTCGATGAAACAGAAGACGCTAACTGTACCTGAGCACCTGATCTTATGCTCCTTGTGCTTTCTCAAAAGTTTCCATGCAGATCTATGATTTTTTTTTCACATTTGCTTTCCTTTTGAGTTGAAATAATTGTTAGGTTATCATGTCGATATTCTTGGTTGTTCTTCAAACGTTAGACGCCATTTCTCGGATTAGATCTTGATTTCCATTGCATGTGTTGTCGTTGAAACAGAAGACGCCTACATTTCCGGAATACATGGTCGTATTCTTCTGTTTTGTCAATAGCTTTGGTACAAATATACATCTTTTGTATCATCTTCGATATTCTTAGGGTTACGTTCACTTTCGATCCTCGCACCCCTCAAATTTGTCATAATTAAGAACCCCATCAACTGCCATCGCGTGAATAAAACAAAAATAATAGTTTGATGATCTTTTGATGTACATCAAACAGGTTTCTGTGTCGCTAATGGACATGCTTGGCGCTCCTCTGCATCCTTCAAAGGAACTGCATCAATTTATCGATTGCTCATTTTTTTTCTAAAAAGCTTGTTTTATGCCTTCGATTTTGTCGTGATATATTCCATTCAGGCGATGCAGAGAGCGAAAGCGAACGAAACTACCCGATTTCGAGAATGATTGCCGGTCTCTCAAACTGCGTGTACACCGATATCGATCCCCTTATTCTCAACATCTCATAAATCTTTCCTGTATTATTATTTTATTTTACATTTGATACAATATCATGAGTTTCAAAATGAAGAGTAATGACAAAATTGTAACACTAAATACTGGCCATGTCGTTTACGTATTTTACACGATACATTCCATAGGGCTAAGTTATTTGATCTGGTTTAATCTACCCTGATGTTATGGTTTTAACTGTGCTATCGGTAGTTAGTGCTTCTCGGAAGATTGGATGTCTTACCTGTAAAAAAACCGAAACATTTATGTATAACATATAAAGATGAACAGGATTTCTGCTCCGTTATTAATTTCTGTCAAAATCAGGTTTAAAACCACGGATGTCAGATATATAAAGACAAATATAAATAGTAACTATAAATAGAACATGGTCTTAAGTCAACACGAGTATATATACACTTTAACTCCGGTACATGATAAATAACTTACAGACAATCCTTCTTGTACTCGGTAACCAAAGATAACTCCTCCATTTGAAGAACTCCATCTCCTATGTAAATACATGTATGTTTATATATTGAACAACTTCATTCATCTCCATATGCTTACCATTTACTCTATGCTTTTCGTAGATATATTGTAAAAAGGACAATATAATATTATAATGGCGTACATAGCTTTGGTAAGTCATTGTTGTTTTAGATAAACACAAATAGTGATATGATCACTTTATACCTTGACTGGCCCTATAATTTGTTCTCTATGATATGTCTGATTCTAGAGTTTTAAACTAGGGAGAGCTAATCTAGTAGTTCTATGAGAATTCTGCGGAGCAATTCTTAACAAAAAGAGTAGGGGCTTGTGGCCAATCTATAGATATGCATATAGCTGTCTGTTGACAAGTAACAAACGTAATAAAAAAATTTGCACGATGTAATATAATATAAAAGTAGTTCTATACCATCTGTATCGAGGTTTTGAATGATAAGATCCGCATATTCAGCATTATTCAGTACTGGATTATACTCTGTTATGTAGGCCTGCCATTCCATTCTGCTGATGACGCCATCTTTATCAATATCGTACTTGTTGACGTCACAGGGTAGTGTCAATATGTCCTCAATCTATGGAATAATGTGATAACAATAAGAATAAAGTTATTTTTACACCACTTTATAGTAACATTAATAAAAAATGATCGGCTTCACAAGTTCCGTCGAAATTGCAATATATACCATCAGACATGGCCATCACACCCCAAGAAATCTGAAAACTGAATTCCTTGGTCGAAGATGAAATGCTATGGTATTGCACGGTTATGTTAATACCGCGTCACTTATGTGTGATAAATGTTTCAATTTCTGTGAACATACCAATATTCACTACTATTTGGCCTTATATTCAGTCCCTTTGTAGTGCCCGAAAAACCTACCAAAAGTGACCTTTGCTACCTGAATCTGTCAACCAAGTGGTCACTATCCCAACCAAGTGGTCACTATCCCAACAAAGTGGTCACTATCCCAACCAAGTGGTCACTATCCCAACCAAGTGGGCACTATCCAAACCAAGTGGTCACTATCCCGACCAAGTGGGGACTATCCTAACCAAGTGGGCACTATCTCGACCAAGTGGGCACTATTCCAACCAAGTGGGCACTATCCCAACCATGTGGTCACTATCCCAACCAAGTGGTCACTATCCCGACCAAGTGGGGACTATCCCAACCAAGTGGGCACTATCCCAACCAAGTGGTCACTATCCCGACCAAGTGGGGACTATCCCGACCAAGTGGGGACTATCCCAACCAAGTGGTCACTATCCCTAACAATTAGTCACTATTCAATTTCAACATATTTTATTGACTGATGTTATATCAATATAGGATTGGACATCAGGCAGAGCCTATATAAGTCCTCTCCTTACATAAAACAGGTAAACAAACTTAAACATATTTACATACAAGTAACAACCAATATGGATTATACAATAAGAAGGGACTATCTGCTTAGATTGTTCTGATTTTTGTAACTTCTTAAAAGATGATTAAATTGTTGTGAGATGTATAGATATGCCTATTTGGTCAAATTGAGCTTATTCCCCCTACAGCTACAGGCCGACAGTCCATATGTATATAACATAATAGCCATCCACTGATGGGGATCAAAACCCAATTTCACCAAATAGGTATATATAGTTTATGAGTTGAGTTACATTAAAGCTTACATATCATATTTTCAGTCTAAAATTGCTGCTGTAGAAGTTACCTTGTTTTAGCATGTATATTATATAAACTATATTACAACAATGCCAATTTCCATTCAGTCCATTCTCCACCATTTGTGCATTAATACGGTGTTAGAGGTGTACTGTATATGCTACATAACTAAATAAGTTTCAATGAAGAATAAAAATAAGAAATAAAAAATAAAAATTAATAAAAGTTAAAAATTAAAAATGGGGGATGATACATGTCAAATATCAAATCTTTCAGTTTCATGTATGTACTGTGTTACACATTTTAGTATGTCAATATTGAAATTATTGTTACATAGATTACTTCCTTTTAGAAGAGCATTACTATTATAGCGATTGTGATCATCTTGAGTGTTTATTTGTGCTAAGCTTTGAATTAAATGTTGTCTAGAATTATCAAATAAAGGACATTCAAACATGAAATGTTGATTATTTTCATTTTCATAGTTACATACTCATGCTGCTGATTCAACTAGGTGATCATTATGAAGATCTGAGTTTAGGTTTGAGGCATTGCTTCTTAATTGGCAGAGTATTATGTTATATTTTCTTTGTCCATTGTACTTGAATATATTACTTACCTCATATATGTCATTATTATTATTATTATTATTATTTGTATATTTAATTAGTTTTTTTAATTGATTTAGTGTATTAGCATTTAATACTTCTCTGTCTAGTTGATTAAACTCATACAGAATTGGTGGGAAAAAACTTTTTGAGTAACTTTCAGTTCTGCAAAGTGGGGGGTTGAAAAGACTATTATTTTTAAGTGGATATCTAATGTGTGTGTTGTCATGAATTTGTGGTTCAATAATATCTGCAAGGTATTTAGGTGTTTCATTGTTTAATATTTTGTACATTAATACAAGTTTGTGATTCTTTCGTCTACAGTCAAGTGTTTCAATTCCAGTTTCAATGTATAATTTATCATGGGATGTCCCCCTTCTTAATCCTGTAATTATTCTCAGAGCTTCTAATTGGATTGATTCTGAACAGATTTTGGTTTGGTTTGTACAATTATCCCAGATTACATCCCCATATTCTAAAATTGGTCTTATGTATGAGGTATAAATGGTCAATAGGCTTTTTCTATCAACTTTGTGTTATAGCAATCTTAGTATGTTCATTCTTTTATATGCTTTATTAAAAGTATTGTTTATATGAGTGTTCCATTTTCCATCATTACTAAAAGTTAGTCCTAAATGTTTATGATCCACAACACAATTAACTATATCATTAGCAAATATAATATCTGGATTTATTACCTCCCTTTTTCTCGAGAAAAGTACTGATTCTGTTTTTAATGAATTAAAATTTATATCCCATTTTATTGCCCATGTATTTATATTATCTAAATCATCAGTTAACTTTTCAGAAATTTGCATTTGGTTATTGTCTATTATTTCATATAATGAAGTATCATCAGCAAAGAGTTTAATTTTGCTTGCAATACAATTAGTGATGTCATTGATATATATTAGAAATAAGAAAGGACCGAGCACTGAGCCTTGGGGAACACCTGCATTTACAGTTCCGATTGTTGAATAAAAGCCTTCTGTTGATACTCTGTGTTTTCTACCAGTCAGATAATTTTTAAACCACTGCAGTACTTTACCTTTAATACCATATTTTTTCTAGTTTGTAGAGTAAAACTTCATGCCAAACTCTATCAAAGGCTTTACTGATGTCACAGAATATAAATTTGATTTCATTATTTCTATCCAGGTTACTTACAATAGTATCAGATATTTCTAATAATTGGTTAATAGTGGAGTCTTATGGTAGAAAACCTGACTGGTGTTTTGTAATTATGTCAAAGTCTTTCATATAATTGAACAGATATTTAAGTGGTCACTATCCCAACCAAGTGGGCACTATCCCGACCAAGTAGGCACTATCCCAACCAAGTGGTCACTATTCCAACCAAGTGGTCACTATCCCATTACCACAAGAATAGTTGGTCTATTAAATGATGTTATAGTTTGTTGAACACTAAAGCGCACAGAGAAATAATAAAAAAAGGGTTTTTTGTCGAAAATTACGTAAGCCTTAAAATGTGCATTGTAAAACATCACTGCGCATTATGAAATACAAATATTTAAACAGAAATGTACGTTAATTTATGAATGACACAAATAGATGCATAGGTGTTACCATGCATGGGGAATGACACTTTGGTTCCATGCGACATGTTCTTCAGCTTGCCGAGTAAAACCGTGAGCTATACCAGACACACACAATGATTCCTAACATAGACAGCGAATTTTACCTTAGTTATCTCCTTGCTTTTTATATAAAAACGAATATCATATCAACACATGGTCGATATATTTTCAATTATCTGTATGAGATATAAATAAACATAATTAAAAACTAGCATAAAATCAGTAATTAAATACTTCAAAAGGGTTGGGATGTCAGAGAATAGAATTTTCAAGTTTTAAAGTTTTATTCAAAACTTTGGGCACCTATCGATATGATTACGATTCACATGTTTTTATACTTACAGAGCGATTTGTACGGGTTTTAGTTTTCTTCCTGTATTTGATTACGAGTCTGGTGTTCGTTTTTCTTTTGGTTCTCCGAGCATCTACTTCAGTAGTAATCACCACGACAACCACTAACAACAACAGCCACATTCCTATCGACTTCATCTGTAAAAAGGTATCAACAATATTTCACGTGTGGTTATATAAATAAAATATTATCAATCCAAATCCTAATGTGTCTGTGCAATAGGATCGGATGTAGGTATATCATTGGTTTGAGTCAGAATACTGTCCTGAAATAGTATCTGATAATGTCAACCCTAACCACGACGGCCTTTCCTATGAAATAATCATTCACTTTAGCACAGTATCAATTTTGGTCATAAAAAAAAAATGTAGTAACTTTGTCTGTAATATAATATCAACTTTAGTCAAAATTCAGAGCGTAATTGTGTCTGTTTCCAGAATACAGTACTAAGGCTTAAATACCGTATCTCTAGCAAAAACAGGTAATATTTTACATTTACATTAGCTGAAATATGTTATCGATGTGATGTGTAGTGAATTTTGAAATTATTCCCTGCGACTGTATATATAAAGTAATATAAACCTTAATTCTAAAGACTCCATATGCGAACCTATATAAATCTTAGTCCTAACGACCGTATATACAATGTATATAAAGATATATAGACCTTATTCTTAGCGATTGTATATATTAAGTAATATTAACCTTATCCTAACGACTGTACAGTATACATATGTGAAGTACTTTAAACCTTAGTCTTAAAGATCTAAGTTAAATAAATATAAACAACATTAAAAATTGTTCGTATATATCAAGTTATATAAACATTAGTCCTAGTGACTGTATATGTAACGTAATACAAACCTTGGTCCCAAAGACTGTATATGTAATCAATATAAGCTTTAACCCTTGCGACTGTATAGTATATTTTGTGTCTGCGTATATCTGTATTGCACTATCAACCTTAGTCTTAGCGATTGTATATTTAAAGTAATATAAGCCTTAGTCCTAAAGACTGTACACATAAATTATTATAAACCTTATTACTAATGATTGTATATAGCTACTGTAAAGTACTATAAATCGTAGCCTTCATTCGAGTAGTATAAGACCTAGACATAAGAACATTATGTGTAAACGATTTTCATCCCTAGTAACCATAACGATAACACCAGTAAAATACGAAAACCCATTGAACACGGGAAAAAAGTTGTTGCAACATTGTCATAGCAATAATAATAATAATAATTAGCTAAGGCTGATTTTGGAAACACGACACACATGAGTGAAGATCAACTTACGTTAAGGATTTAATAGAAAGGAAAAAGTACTTACATTGTAGAAATGCTTCTTAGTCTTCTTTGTCGAACTAGATGTATTTGTGTTTTAATCTAACTTAAGTTCGCTCTTTTATATGTTTGAATGCGGACATTTAGCGAAAAAATTGTCAAAATCTTATTCTCATCTGATAAAAGTATCCTTTTTAAGTGATGAATAATGATTAAAGAGCAAAAGCTACGAACACAGATTTCTAGGAAGTGTCCTAACAATATGTGATATATAGAGACTTGTTTACAATACTTTAACTGGTATTTATTCATAAAACCGGATACCCATTAGTCTAGGAATATACAATCCATAATCATCAATTCTACCTGTTGTATCAGGTAGAGTACATTAGATGAAGATTAGTATTCCATTGTTAATTAATATCGATCGGACATAACAAGAAACGACAGAGGTTCATAGACAAACGACATATTATATGCTTACAAGCAAACAAATTACAACCAGAAATAACAAACGTGATGAAATACTACGACATTTTTAATTACATTTTTACCGGTGAAATATCGAAAAATATTCATTCTATAAAAGTGATATTTTAACTAGTGAAAAATATCACTTTTCTGATTTGACCAATCGAACCAAACGACAATGGGGAAAATAAAAGCTGACCCGGTATCTTTTAATACAAAATGTAATAAACAGAATATCTAACAGTATATCATGTGGCTAATATTTTGAACATTTTCACTCGTGCTGCGCACTCGTGAACAATATCTAAGTATTAGCACCACTCGTGTTATATATTTGGTATTACGGAAGAGACTGTTAGATGTCCTGTGTATATAATGACAACAGAGCATTTGCCTTTGTTTTAATAGTGAGAGACTGCTGGATATTTTTAAAGATGAAACTTAATGTAAAACTGATGGTATTTCAAAACGGTCACTAAATATACACTGCAAAGTTTGTGAGAATATATTTACAATCAGTGGTGAATTGATAATATAAACTATACATAAATCAACTGAAGACTACTGAACTTTATTTTTCCTTATTATCAGAAGGCTACGCAATTTATTTTGGCGTTGCGCGTATTAATACAGGTGCCCGAATAACACGGGGGTTATATGTATGCAGATAGAATGAAAGTTAATGAATTTATATAAAATATAAGTGTTGTACATCGGTGACACTTGTACATTCCGATGGCATTTCATTGTTCCAAATTATGTTTGCACTTCTTTACAAAAAGAATGTATATTGCAGTTTTAAGCGTTTCTTATTCGCTTTGTCAGTTTTGAACTAATGAGGTTATGCCAAACAACATCAAATTACTAGGTGAGAAGGTGTAAATGTTTTTCCTTTTTTCTTTGTTTTTCTCTCATGAAAACGGCAAGTAAGTTACATTTCGCATTAGTCACCATAGCTGGGATCAGCAGACAACGATGAGGACGGTAGTTTTACCAGCTTCGAAGAATAACCAAAAACTTTCTATTCGATACACTATGTCTACGGAAATAATCTTCAGGAACTTAATTAAATCAAATACGATCCATTGTATTTATTTTTACTCGTGTTAGGCCGAATCCACATGTTCCTCACACGATTTGGAATAAAACTCTCCACAGTCGACCCTATTGTTGCATCATTTAATGTTGACTTAGCAAAGTAGATCGTTAGTCGAATGACCAACTTTCCGTCTAGGTAAGCCTTCGATTTTAACTCAAGGCCACGTCACAACTACTTTATATCTTACACCAAACATTGAATTGACTCCAATGATAACGATGGCATCACCTAACATTGAACTGACTCCAACGATAACGATGGCATCACCTAACATTGAAATGACTCCAACGATAACGATGGCAACACCAAACATTGAAATGACTCCAATGATAACGATGGCATCACCTAACATTGAAATGACTCCAATGATAACGATGGCATCATCTAACATTGAATTGACTCCAAATATAGCAATGACAGCACCAAACAAGTGTTTTAAAATTAACTGGTGAAAGATAACACAGTGGTATATATTTCACCAATAAGATGTATTATATAACATGCTATTATATAGCTATTGAAATCATTTTTTTCCGACCTAAGGTAGATTCTCAAAAGCCATTCTTAATAAGACAAATGGGCTTTGCCTTTTCTGTTTGCATTATTAAAAATCATATATTATGGCGACAAATGTTCAGCTGCAACGGACCACTGAATATCATATCTGTGCATATACGAAAGAAAAGATTTTAGTCGCTGATTTTAGATGATATCCAAGCTAAAATGTGTTAAAACTATGATGATGGATTTTTACAGTTTTATTTTGATCGATCAAAGCAATTAATTATTCAGTTAGCCGAAATATCTTTTAATAATCCAGTAAGAAATTTTACGGTCGTGACCACGACCTAATTTCCATATTTTATTGTTTACAATGATTGAAGGTTGTTTACGATCTCTGAGGTCCTTGTTGTTTTCCTGTTGTAGGGACACCTGTTTGCTTTCTCCTTCAATATATTTGCTGCTGTGGTGGTTAATATATATTTAAGTGTTCCCGTTATACAATGTATAAAATCATATTCGTTTGACAACATGCCATCAATTCATCATATAACCTACCGATATGGCATGCAGGTGCGAGTCCAGTCGCATTTATTTAGCATGATGTGTTATTTTACATATATGATAATTTGATTTATAATGCAAATGTAGCCATGATGATGCCTTGTAAAGACATGTCGATAAAGATGTTAAATATATACAGCGACGAGAATTATGTCATATATCGCTATCGTAATAAAGTAATTAATCTCATAATTGCCCTGTTATCAGGTCTCATACCATCTGTTACATACGTTTTGTTGTGAAAACGGTGCTATCATTGACTATATGTTACACTTGTTTTAAGTATGACGTCGAGTTTCATTTTGTCAAATGCAATGTGTCGTCGACAAAAAAAAAAGCGTAAAATGAAAATATTACCTTTCAGATTTCGTATCATTCTAATAAAATGCTGTCTTCATGATTTCTTTCATCGGCATGTTTTATTCATTTGATACACTTTATTACTATTTTTTCCTCATCATACACGAATTATAAGATACCATTTGTGAAGCGGGGTATAAAGAAAAGAAAAAGAAAAAATCCGACTTGTTTCATGAACCTCATAAGACATAGAAACATATGATTGAAGATCGATTGAACAGTTTGGCACGTGTCATGATAATAAAAGCGGTCAATGTTAAATTAGCAATTTGCAATATAGATTATCATCAAGCTATTTAGAATTATCTGTAACTCATTAATGATGCATTAAATCACTAAACGGATTGTTTTAGCGCCCCGTTATTGACATAGTGATTTGATGAACACTCTAGAAACTGTACTATTTCAAATATGCAGTGCAGTGTCAACTTTTCTATACTTTTCAGGTGTGTTCAGTTTATAGACAAATGTATATTGCATGTATAATGTATAACAATTATAAATTATATTTTCAATCAGATTAATTCGGTACTGTATGCCGCCTTAATGTCACTGTACAAGAATAGCCATCGTAACAAAGATCTTTATTTACGCTACACAAAGTAGTATACAATTTCTGTTTTCAATGCAAATAAGCAGATATTTAAAGTTTCTAGATAAAATCTGTATATTTGTAAATTTTAGTTTCCAGACATAAAGTAACTGCCTTATCTTATCAAATTTTATAACAGAGCAACAACATGCATTCAGGGCATTTTTCTCAGTCCCTGAATGATATCAATTGAAATGAATAACCACACATCTCCAAAACCTATTTGTAAACACTGTTTCTCTACTATTTAATAACACGTGCACATACATGAATACGAACCTCAGTAATGATAACAGTTACAAGCTGATTCCATGAACATTTCGATATCCGTTTTTAAATGATAAACAAGATCTCACTCTACGCACAACTCTGCCCAGTTTCATCAATATTCCTTATCATAAGGTTTCCCATATGGAAGCTTTACAGAATTTAACTCTAATAATGTTTTCCTTCGGAAATTTTTCTTAAGTTAAGGAACATTGATGAAACCAAGACCGGTAATACTACACTCGTTTCGGGATTTTGTCATGTACATTCCATTATCCATTTACACTTCATTTAAACAAATCGAATGATCATATTGAAAACCGTGGTTACTGACCATCATGTATTCGTCGCCATTTTAGTATTGCTCAAAATAATAATAATTTTATAGCTAACATATTCTACCATGATAAACACGAGTTTATGATCATTGATACATCATCCTCGAATGAGGAAAGTCCGGGTTAAGACCAGTAAATAGTAGTGTACAAAAATATTCAGTATCAATCTTAGTTTATTACGGCATTTCCTCAATATCTTAGAGTTCAGAGCTTCTGCTTCTGCTGAATATTGCTACTCTTTAATCATCATTCATCACGTAATAATGATACGTTTTTCAGATGAGGGTAAGATTTTGACAATTTTTCGTTAAATGTCCGCACTCAAACCTATAAAAGAGCTAGCTGAATTTTCATTTAAACATAAGCACATAGATTGACTTTGAAGACCACTATAACATTAATATAAGGTAAGTACAGTAGTTCTATTGCATCATATACGTCAAGTAATGCTTATTCATGTGTGTCATGATTCCGAGATAAGATTGTCGTGTGTTTATTCACTTAACTTTAATTTACTCTTTTAAAATACAATAATCACCGTTTACTTAGACCATTGTCAGATATATAGTTGGGTATATTTTGCAAGTGTATGTTTGGGCTGTTAAAAGTACGTCTCGAAAGACATTATATTACAGTTACAGTTTTTAGGACTAGGGTTGATACTGTTCACGGAATACAGTGGCTAGAGTGTGGGTTGATACTTATTCTGGGATACAGTTGCTAGGACTACGGTTGATACTAATTCCAGGATACAGTTGCTAGGACTACGGTTGATACTGATTCTTGGAAACCATGGTTAGGACTAGAGTTTATACTGTTTACAGGATAAAGTGGTTAGGACTACGGTTGATACTTATTCTGAGATACAGTGGATATCGCGTGAATTGATACTAATTCCTCTTACAGTTGCTAGTACTAGGGTACAGTGATTCAGGTTTTTATGCAAATATTATTTTGCCTTTACATGAGTTAACAGACAAGTTCGATAAAGTTATAAGGTAACAGATGTGATACGATAATGTTAGAAATGAAATATAACAGAAAAAGGTGGAAACATAAAATCACAGTATTCAGAATAAGGGTTTATATAATGTTGTTAGGACACAGGCTTAATGCTAATTCATAGCTATAATACACATTAGAGTTATTTTTATGTAACAAAGTGTATTTTACAATATAGACACGAGTGAAATATAGTTGATACCGTTTTACAGATGAAGTCGATAGGAATGTGGCTGTTGTTGTTAGTGGTTGTCGTGGTGATTACTACTGAAGTAGATGCTCGGAGAACTAGAAGCAAATCGAAAACCAGACTCGTGATCAAATACAGGAAGAAAACTAAAACCCGTACAAATCGCTCTGTAAGTATAAAAACATGTGAATCGCCAGGCGCCAGTGTAATTCTCTTCTCTGACATCTTAACTCTTCTAAAGGATTTAATTACTTTTTAATTTGAATTATCAAATAAATGATGTTCATATATCATATACCATTGGAATTATATTAACATCAACCATGTGTTCATATAATATTTATATCGAGATGAATTTTCTTCAACGTACAGGTTTCATTGGGAAGTGAATTGAAATAAACATTATTTGTATCAATGAGATATTATGAAGTATCACTTATACAAATATAACATTGTAAGGTTAGAAATCAAATATGTAATTTACTGGACGATACGCGCAGAAATAAACTGAGATTTTTTAACCTTAGAGACGCTAGCCTTCCCGCGGGATATGTAATATCTCGCTAGTGACAAACGAGGATACACCAATCACGCCCGTTTCTATATATATTCCCGAACCTGCAATGTTCTTGTATTGATCGTTTACTATGGAGCCTTTTTTTGTTAATACTTGCATCACTGCCGACATAATATTTTTCTTCATTTCATATCAGTAAACTGAAACACCACACGCCAGTCTGAAGTCACCATGTCACCTCCTACATTAATAGAATGTGACGTCACATCATGATAACTCTAAAGTATGCCGCTAACAGAGTGTCTGTTTTATAAGGGTGTTATAACACAGTTCGTTTTGAAATATAACACTACTTAATTGATAGGTTTATCAAAGGGAAATACAATGGAAAAGAGGCCTTATAGTTCATACAGAAATGTTTATGGACATGTATTAGCGTACAGCGTAGTTTTAATACATCGTCGATGCAAGCCATCACAGACTGATGAACAATTGACACGAAAGCACGATAAACAATGGGTTATCTTGATAGCATTGTCAGGATTTGTGTGATCCGTCGCATCATTCAAGTTACAATATTTAAGCAGAAATAAAATGTATACTAATAACAAAATAAATCTACCTATATCAAACGTTATTCTATAGATCGAGGACATATTGACACTACCCTGTGACGTCAGCGAGTTCGACACCGATAAAGATGGCGTCATCAGCAGAATGGAATGGCAGGCCTACATAACAGAGTATAATCCATTGCTGAACTCCGCTGAATACGTGGATCTTATCATTCAAAAGCTCGATACAAGTGGTAAGAAAAGTTAAGATACATTATGACGATTTTGCTGATTTATTCTTAGAAGTCTTATATATTTTTCTTTTCTTATTATTCTTATTTTACCTGATTATTGTTTTCTTTAAATTTTGATAATTATATTCATTTACTTATTCATGATCATTTTGTCTTTCACTACATAATTATATTATTTACTATCGTTTTCATGACACTTACGCAGATAATATTTGCAGAGAAAATATTGTATGTTATTCTGTAATTTCCTCGTTAGTACAATTACCATCAATATTGTGTATTTATCACGACCTTATATTAGTGTTCAAAGTTTGAATAATGTTTCTAACATTGTACCATCCTTACAAAATATATAGGCGACGGAGTTCTTCAATTGGAGGAGTTTTCTTTGGATACCGAGTTCAAGAAGGATTGTCTGTAAGTAGCTTACTGATACTTTATATTTGTCTATTATTTGTGAAGATGTGTGTACTTTTTAGCTATTTGCGTTGGTATGATATCTTAAATGACCATGGCTGGTGATAGGATGTTAAACAATACTAAATCAAACCAATCTTTTTTTTTAAATATTTGTTAGTAATTATTATTCTTCAGTCACTTCACCATGCATGTAGGGCGTAAGTATTGCACGTGTTGCCTGCCCCGATTGCATGATTTTACATTATTGCTCCGTTTTCTTTACAGTCGGGAGGATGACATCGCTTATGAGAACAATATTTACTATTAGAACGGATGAAACTATGATACACCATCAGGAAGATGACAACAGAACCATTCACTGCAGCCCTGATAGTCATACATTGTGTTGTGATAAATACGCATATAGTGTTTGAATTTTTCGCAAAACAGTTGTGTCATTAAACAAATTTGAAAATGTAAACTGCATTGTTTTTCCATTGCGAATAAAGCAAATACATAGTCGATCTGATGAAAACCAGAATAGTGGACGTCTATAGTAGAGACACCACAGCTAAATATTGATGGTGTGTCGATTTTAATTTTGTCTTCAGATTATATTTTGATAGTTTTGTCTGGTTGAATTGTTTTTTAATATATACATATATATAGAGTCTAGTAAGTAAAGGTCTGATATAGGTACTGGGTCCTTACAAAAAGATGTTCGCTGGATGCATATTACTAGATAAATATAATCTGTCACGTAGTAATAACTACAAATGTACAGTACAGACAATAAATTGTCGAATTTTCGAGGCAATCCGCCATTTTATCAAGACACAAGTAAATTATAAACATTCACATACAGATATACAAAATAAACAACAAACAATTTCGTTATGTTTTGTTAATGATCCCTTCGTCGATAATTCATTCGCCGAGAGCCTATTGTTTTTATTTAGTAAACATACAAATAGTCCATGGCTTACTAATCCAGAATATTTGACCCGAGGTGGTAGTAATCAACTTCGGCCTTTATAAAGCGTGTTGAGTACCACCACCGAGGGTCAAATATTCTTGACTAGAGCACGGTAAGCCATGGGGTATTTTATTTTATTTTTTTTTAAATATATTTATTCAGTTATATTCACCATTTTGATTCCGAACAGAGTGTGACTGGTTTATTTCTTGTGATTTTTTTTTGTAATTTCCTTTAAAATTGATCGAGATGACTTAAAAAAACAAATACCTAAATTCTCTTCGCGTACTGTACATCCTTTTTCGTATTCTTGCTGTCAGCAGCATCCCGTAATTGCTCCAAATCGCTTTCCTAATCCAGACGAAATTGACCAACAGTGTCGTCTGCCATGTTTACTTTTGAAATAAGCTCTCTTCAAATCCAAACGGCATATAAAAATGTATATACAATATAACAATCTTATATTAACGCGTCAATCCATTCCGGAACGGTGGTACATGTACATGTATATGGTTTATAGAGTTCGTATCATATTTCCTGGTCACTTTCAAGAGATCTTCAAGACATTGCTCATAGTTTTTCATGCAAATCCATTAAGATGGTGCATATGGTTCTCTACTAAACTGTATCCTAGAACAAGATAGCGGTGGGCCATACTCGGTATCATCTGGTTAAGTCTTTATGCTGGTAGTAGAACATAATCTGGCTAAGTCTTTGACTGATGTAAAGGAAGGCAGTATATAATGTGAGTCGAATGCATGCATTTGCATTGGTTTATATCACAGTATCAGCTGGGTAATGTGCTTACTGTTAAATCCTAAGATCCTGGCAGCTGTAGCTATACCCATTGGAGCCTTTGATGTATAATGTAAGTCTCTGTGTGGGAAAAGTAAGACCTTTTAACTTTGATGATGTCTTATTCTGAGAGCAAGAAGACTGACAAGTATCATTTTCATATGAGGCAACATTGACCAGAGACCTTACCAACACAGACAAAAACTACCTTACGAGGTCCTTCAGTTTCATTTTAGATATACTCATGAAATTAGCTGAATAATATATATCCATGCTCTTGCAATCTTTAAAAAAAATAAAATCACAGCATAACTAGCAATGACAGCTTACCACTAAACCATAAAAGCATGGTGATTCCATCTTCTAAATTACGCATTTCTCGTTCAACGGTTATAGTCTTACATTCTTACTAGTACTGCCCATGCGACATCCAGCGGTCTGTACAAATATCACAATGTCTATGATAGCTATCAGGTTTAGCCGGAAAAGACATGGTTTATAACATCTTACTTTCGATGTGATATGCTAAAGGAAATGTACGAAATATCACAATGTCTATGATAGCTATCAGGTTTAGCAGGAAAAGACATGGTTTATAACATCTTACTTTCGATGTGAGATGCTAAAGGAAATGTACCAAATATAACAATGTCCATGATAACTACCTAGTATAGCCGGAAAATACCTGGTTTCGAAGGATTAGCTTGACAAATTGCCATCAAGATGACTAGATATTTTCGATTTGTGTGATACGAAGATTGACGTTTTGAGTGTTTGCTGATCTGACTCGTTGCTTCGGTGTTACTTCCCCGGGTAACATTAGGAAAACCGGACATATTTTGACATAGATTTTGAAAACTCCAGACATTTTGACATAGATTTTGAAAACTCCAGACACCCGTAATGATATTTATTTCAGTGTGACGCCACATACTTACAGATCATATTATAATATAACGCTTGAGATGTTAATTTGTTTCCGGATCATTGAAGTTTGAACTAAATCAATAACATAATATAAAGTGAACTAAAGGTGTCATTATCTTCTTTGTAAGTACTACTCCAGAGTAACAGTTCTTATTTCGAGTCATGCTGTATTTGGAAAGTTAATCAAACACTTCTTTTAAAGTCAATCTTGCTTAAGACTGGTTTTCATAGATTTTAAAATTATCAAATAATTCTAGAGTAAAAATCTCTGAAGAGATCTCAGTGTCTATTGTCAACATTCTGGACTCATTCAGCTTCTGTCTGTATGGTAAAACACTCTCGATACATGAAAACGATTAGCTCAGAACATCCAAAATTGACGAAAAGAACAGAAGAAACAAAATATGTTTAAAGGGAGATAACTCGTTATAACATCAACAGAATACTAACCAAACATAAATTGGAATATATTATTTGACTCCAATACATGACACTAAATGAGTTCCTTTCGTTACTACCAACATCCGTGAGTTTCCCTCAGTACTAAAAGAACAGGTTTACGATACAGAACGTCTAATCAGTCAGGCTTACAAGTGAGTGGGATTGTTGCCGAAAGTAAATCGTCTGTAAAATGCGGCAATTCAAATTTATTTCATTCATTTTTTTGACCAATTTAAAGGCTAAAGGCCACCACATCAAGATTTTGACATTTTCTTTTACCTCTTTTGAGTTTCCTTAGTTAACTTCTAAGTATCAACATTAAAGTCTTTAGCATCACTGACGAGTTCTAGAAGGACGAAACAGCTTTGTGGTGTCCCTATCATCACTGACGATTCCTAGATTGATAAAACAGCTGTATGATGTCCCTAGAATCATTGATGAGTTCTAGAACAGCTGCATTAATATGTTAAGAGTGTCATACATGTGTTTCAAACTCGTCAGTAATGCTAGGGACATCATACAACTGTTTTGTCCTTCATAGACTTGTTAGTTCATAAGCTATTAAGAACAAAAATTGTGGAAATGCTGATGGGTAGCCTGTTTGTTTATTGTTACAAACAACAATTTATAACCTGGGGGGTGGTAGAGTGGAGGGATTCTTAATGTTATTGTAGGAAGTGATGATTACAAAATTGAAAACCCTCCAATTCTAACTCAACTGGTCATACATACTTAATTTATGTTTGTTTTTGTTCTCGTGGCTCAGAGCTAAACTAATTCATACGTTCCTTTGACAATCGTAATGTTAAGTCAAACCCATTGACAACATTCTCTTATTGAAAAAAAATCGTTCGCGCTGTATGTTTAACTATAAAGTAATAAAAAAAAAAATAGCGTGATTCTTTTAATTTTATTAATAACAGAATTATTTCGTCGAATGTTCCACATGCCGTGGGCGTATTCTAACATGAATATCTGACTAAAGGTTCTGGTTTCCTCTTTTGTGATGTCATGTTCCCATTCCGTCTGTTCTGTTGATTATGTAACCTTTATTGGGACGCCTGGATTATCCTCACTGTAAAACAGGGAAGAATAAACTTTATCTTATCAAGATATGATGTTAAGATTCCGAACGATACAAACAGAATAGTACGCCTACCTACACTAATGCTTACACACTACTCCAATAGTTTTCTAGATTTCTCTAGTTCTAAGTTTGAATATATACTATCATTTATATATTCTTGATTACATATTTAATATTCCGACGGACAGGTCCACGTACAACTATGCTTATAGCAACATTAATGATGAAGTCCACTAGATATCTGTCAGGGATGTTTGTATTTAATGCTTTATTTTTAGATACATTTGTATGTATGTAATTGGGATGAAAACATAATTAAAACATAATTGTTCAACTTAAGCACCTTCAAAACTGAATTTAAACTGTTAGATATGGTTTTAAGAAGTGTTCTGGTCGACTGGCGATTCATAATGAGCAGTTTGATTTCGTGAATTTTACTGATATACTTATTTTAAGCTATGAAAAATCTCCTTTTTTGTTTTGTTTTTCGTAAAATCGTCCAAAACCTATCAGTAGGCGGACGTAAAACAGACTGCTGGATATTTTAAAGATGAAAATGAATGTAAAACTGATGGTATTTCAAAACGGTCACTAAATATACACTGCAAAGTTTGTGAGAATATATTTACAATCAGTGTTGAATTGATTAATATAAACTATACATATTTCCACTGAAGACTACTGAACTTTATTTTTCCTTATTATCAGAAGGCTACGCAATTTATTTTGGCGTTGCGCGTATTAATACAGGTGCCCGAATAACACGGGGGTTATATGTATGCAGATAGAATGAAAGTTAATGAATTTATATAAAATATAAGTGTTGTACATCGATGACACTTGTACATTCCGATGGCATTTCATTGTTCCAAATGATGTTTGCACTTCTTTACAAAAGAATGTATATGCAGTTTTAAGCTGTATATTGC